>NC_056734.1:952006491-952041674 GCF_019279795.1 Protopterus annectens | reverse complement strand
CAAGCCAAACACACTCTGGCTACGCTTACAAATGCCCTAGGGCAGATAGCCTAGTATGAACCTATGCTGTCGCTTCTTCCATGACGTCAGTGTTATAAAACATGCAGCAGACACCATTACATCAGTTTTTCTTGCCCCAGATATCAGGTGCCCCACAACAGGAAGCAATTATTTGGTATGGTACACCCCTATCAAAAAGCAAATACACAAGAAAAAATATCTATATACCAAACAAGAAGGAAAGGTAGAGGCAAGAGAAGTCAGGGGGCTGGAAGGAGGGTAACCGGGACTGCAACAGTGAATACACTCGAACATCTACATTTATGTTAAGTGTACACAACTGTACTATGTTCTTAGTGTTTCACTGTTGCAGTCATCACATTTGGGTTGATTCCCAGAGCTAAGGAAGGTAGGAGATAATTAAAGAGCATTAGGGCCAGCTATTAAGCCCTGCAAGACTGCTGTGGCAAATCACGCTCTGGATTTGGAAAAGATAGGCAGTTGGTAATGCTTGGTGAAGGTATGTACACAGCTCCAGGTACCAGCTTCCAGGATGTCCCTGGTAGGGACACCTCTGAGAAATGCCGTAGAGGTAGATGCAGCCCTGGTGGAATGTGATCTTATCCCCTGTGGGGTAGGTTTTTCATGGTGCTTGTAGCAGAAGTGAATGCAATGGGCTATCCATTTGGAAATGGTTCCCTTTGAAATGGTCTTCCCCTCTACCCTCACAGCAAAGCCAACTAGCAGCTGGTCAGATTTTCTGAGAGGCTTATTTCTGTCCAAATAGAATAAAGTTCTCTGTGCATGTCCAGACAGTGCAGTATCCATTCACCTTTGTTTTGTGGATTAGGGAAAAAAGTAGGCAAATGAATGGACTGGTTTAGGGCCACACTAGACACCACCTTGGGCATAAAGGAAGGATTAGGCCTGAGGGTAACCTTGTCCGTATTGAAGATAATGAAAGGTTCAACTGCCACGAGGGCCTGTAATTCCAACATTCTTCTTGCTGACGTGATGGCTAGAAGTAAGGCTGTTTTCCAAGAAAGGAATTTGAACTCTGCTGTCGCAGTTGGCTCAAGGGGGGGGGGGGGGTGAGCTTTTCCAATACAAAGTTAAGGTCCCAGGCTGGAGTGGGAGCTCTCCTGGGGGTGGTCTTCAGTTTTTGGCCCCTCTAAGGAATTGTTTTAGCAAGGGGTGAGAGAAGAGGGGTGGCTCAGTATTATAATGTGCTGAAATGGCAGAGGCATGAGAAGGATAGGCCCTTGTGGAGCATCTGTTAAGTACTCTAGAATAGGAGGTAAGCTGGGCACCGCTGTGGCCATCCCCTAACCCTGGCTCCAGGAGCAGTATCTTTTCCGCTTTTCAGCATATGATTTTCTGGAACTAGGCCTCCTTGCCTCCAGAATGATATCCCGCACCTGCTTACTGAGGGATGCTAGAGGAGAGCTCATGGAATTAGCCAGGCTGCAAGGTTCACGGTTTGAAGCTGAGAGTGCAGAATCTGGTCCGCCTGCTGGGACAGCAGGGAAGGGGTCTGAGGGAGGTGCCATGGTTGTAGCAGTGTCAGACTGCACAAGAGGGGGTACCAGTGCTGGTGTGGCCTGTCTGGTGCAATCAGTATTGTTCTTGGATTGTCCTGTTTGATCTTTAGTAGAACTTTCGAGAGGAGAGGCAGAGGGGGAAAGGCATAAACAGAGACTTTTCCCAGGTAAAGGACAGGGCATCCACTTTCCAAGCTTGACTGTGGGGTGTTATGATGCAGAATTTGTTCAACTGGTAGTTCTGAGGGGAGGCAAACAGGTCTACCTCTGGGGTCTCCCATTTGTTCAAGAGGTTGAATATTTTGGGTTCCAGTTTCCATTCGTGTGGGTCCATCAGATTTCTGCCTAGGTCGTCTGCCAGTGAATTTAGTTTGCCAAGCAGGAATTGAACTTGTAGGTGAACTTGGTAGCTCAAGGCTGTGCTCCACAGAGCCATGGCTAGTCTGCAGAGAGGGTATGAGTGGGCCCCCCCTGCTTGTTTATGTACCACATAATTGTGGTGTTGTCTGTCCTTACCAATATTTTCCTGGGAGAATAAGGTCTTTGAAGGCCGTCAGAGCATTCCGTACAGCTAACATTTCTTTTTGGTTGATATGCAGGTGCATCTGTCTCAGGTTCCATTTGTCCTGAATGCACTGCTCTGCCATGTGAGCCCCCCATGCATAGTCTGATGCGTCTGTTAGGGTTTGGGCAGCAGGGGGTAGAGTGAAATGGAATCCCTTGTTGTGGTAGCAGGCCTCTGCCTACCAAAGGAACTCTGTCCTTAGACAAGGAATGATAGGAATCATTGTTTCCAGGTCCGGAGAATGTTGACACCATAACCTTTTTAGATAACATTGGAGTTTTCTCATATGCAGTCTTGCATATGGAATTAGCAGACTGCAAGAGGCCATGAACCCCAGTGCTTGCAGTATTTTCCTCGCAGATAGCTTGGTTTTTGTGGACAATAGTTTGAAGTAGATTGTCAAATAAACTTGTTTTTCCAGAGTGAGGAATGCCATCTGGGAAGTTGTGTTTAAGCTTGCTTCCAGGAATATAATCTGTTGACAGGGTACTTGATGAGATTTCTTTTCCTTGATGGTGTATCCCAGTGAGGATGGAAGTTTCTTTACAAATGTCAGGTGTTGTAATAGCAATTCCTGGCTTTCTACCTGAAACAATCGTCCAGATATGGGTAAATATGAATATTTCTCTGCCTGCAAAATGCAATGGCTAGAGCTAGACTCTTTGATTTACTGTGCCCAGGGTATTCACAAAAAGAAATGCAGAGAACTGAAAGTGCATGGAGTCCACCCTGAAACGTAGTTATTGTCTGCAGGATTCTCTTATTGGGATGCGCAGGTAAACTTCCTTTAAGTCTAGGGCTGCCAGCCAGGTATCCTTGGCTAGCATAGGAAGATGTTGAAGAGTCAGCATTCTGAATTTTGGAACCACCAGAAAGGTGTTGAGAATAGAGAGGTCCAGGATAGGATGCCAGGAGTATTCTTTTCTGGGTACCAGAAACAGTCTTGAATAAAAACCTTGTCCCCTAAGTTCTGCTGGGACAGGTTGAATAGCCCTGATACTGACAAGGGAGAGAACCGGCTGTTGGGCTTCTGCATATTGATTAGGGGGGAGGTCTGGCCAACCATTTGGGGTTGGTAGTGTGTGGAAGTGGAATCTGTATCCTCGGGAAACTATGTTTAAAACCCATTTGTCCTGGGTAATGAGTTACCAGTTTTTTGCATGCAGGGCGAGCTCTCCTCCTAAGGGAGCAAGTAGTTGAGCAGGAATAGGAAGGGTTAAGGTTAAGTCATTGTGCCATTTTTCCGTAGGGGGGTGGCTTACTACTCCCTGCTTTGGAAGTGGGAGCCCCCCCACTGCTTAGATCTGTGCATAGCCTGAGACTGAAATCTTGGTGATCTGCTATTCCTAGGTTTGGACTGAAGCCTGGAAGGAACTGGAAAAGACAAGTTCTTTGAAGGCCAACAACTACTGAATCTGGGAGGTTGTACTTGTAGAAAATCTTTAACAGTTTATATAGATTTAGCTTTTTCCTCCATCTTTTTGAGGATTTCCTCTGCCCTGTTGGCAAAAAGGCGGTCTTGGTTAAGACCAGTAATCCAGTAATTTAGCTTTAACATGCTCTGTCAGGTTTTGCTCCTTAAGCCAAGCATGCCTTCTAAGTACAGACCCAGTGACAGCAGCCCTGCAACATGCGTCTAAAGCATCAAAACCACATTGCAAAGTATGTTTACCAACTTAGTCTGTGTTCAGTACATTCAAGAATCAACATAATTTTCTGTTTAAGTAGTCCCACAATATGCTGATACTTTAGTATATGAAACTGGCAATTTAGAGCCATAATGGCCAAAGTAGCTCAAGTGTAAACCTTCTTAACCCATCTGTCTAAGGCTCTATAATCTCTATCAGAAGGGGTAGGGTTTTTGGCAACAGTAGCCTTAATGCCTTTTGGTCCTTGGGAAATGGTCTCTGGATCTGCAGTAGGATTCTTAAAGAGGAACTTGAGAGTCAGGCACTCTTGTAGTACCGGTCAGGTTTTCTGTGAGCTGGATGTAAAGTGTCTGGGGTAAGGCTAGATTCCAAGAAAACAACATCTACAATAGCCAGAACAGGAGGGACAGCTAGGGGCCTGTGTTGAGGCAGGAGTAAGAATTCCCCAAGTCTCTTTTTAGACTCAATATTCCTGGCTTTCCCAGCGGAAATGCTACCTAAGGGTATGCAAAGTTTCAAAGAAAAAATCTTCTGGAGGAAAATAAAAGAAAATGGAATCCTCCCTCTGCATCAGAATCCTCCAATAGATAAGAGCAAATCCTGGCAATCAGAAGGAGCAGAGATCAGATTCCTGATCAGAAGAATCAAAGAAAATTGATTCTAGGTCTCAGAGGGGGAAGGCTGGCTTCCCCTAATTAAGGTAATGAGGTTTTCAGCCATTCTAAGCATTTGTTTTTGAGGCATATGGGCCTGAGTCATCGGTTTGGACGCCGTTTTTCTACGTGTAGTGCGAGTTTTAGGCCTGAGGAATTCAGTACTTCTATAGCTGGAAACGATGCTGTCAGTTTAATATGAAAGTCTGTAGGCCTAAATACACCCTCAGAAGCCGGTGCCTGCACAGCAGCTCCAGACCCATCCAAGGCAGAGACATCCGCAGGTTCCATAGTCAAAGCATCTCGTCGCATACCGGACTCCGAACTCAGTAGAGGCCTGTGAATCTGTAGTAGCGGGCATCAGGGGCTGCGAAAGCACCTCACTGAGTACCAGCGGACTGGTGACTAGCTTAACGGAAGCTTCGTCTGCACATTTGAACCTATGCGGTCTGTCTTTAGCCTTACGCTTTTTCGGAAGATCGGTAGTCAGATGGCTTAAAGCCATTTCAGAGTACGGAGATAGAGAATGAATGGATTTAGCTACAAAAATAGCCAGACAATGAATAGTTTGGGAGTTGAACAAGGCACAAAACCGACAGTGAGGGACGTTGTGGTCTGGGTCTAAACAGGTGACGCAGTAAGAATGAAAATATCTGAGGTATTTGCTTTCCACAGGCAAGACAATCGTTCATTTTTTCTGACAACGGTTAGAGCAAGAAACAAGGATCCCCAATGGGGTACTTTTTTTTTTTTTTTTTTTTTAAGACTTTGGGTCTGAAACTCGAAAACGAAAACTTCCGACTGACACGTGTGAACTGCTTCTGCTTTGGGCACCAAAAAGAAAGACTGATGTAATGGCATTGGCTGCATGTTTTATACCCCTGATGACCTGACATCATGGAAGAAGCGACAGCATCCAACACACAAATCCGAAGGCTTTGGTATTCAGGCCAGCTAAGGGCTACCTGCAGGCTGATAACCCTAATATGACTGAAACAGTGAAACACAAAGAACATTATCCTAAGTACACAATCAGTAGTGAGGGATTTGAACACCCAGGTTGATAGCAACCTGAAGTTTGACCACCATGCTGCTTCCATTGTACAGAAAGCTTTCTACATGGCCCACCTCATAAGTAAGGGTATCTCATGCAGGGACAGAGAGATCCTAACATCCCTGTATTCGCCCCTTATAAGGCCAATTATTGAGTACAATGTTCCCTTCAGCATGTACCTCACAAAGCACATGCAGCAGCTGGAGAGCCCATAGAGCTTCCTCACCAGGATAATCCAGGGTCTCAAACATCTACCCTACACAGACAGGCTGCAGTCCCTCTACTCAGTTTCATACAGACTCCTCAGAGATGACCTCTGTCAGGCATCGAAAGCAATCTCAGACCCTGCCTTGGTGAGACTGCTGCATACCCGTAAGTCAAGCTCAACTCGAGCAACCCATACACACAACCTCAAACTGGTCTGTGATATCAATGGGATTTGTTGGCGGAACAGACATCCTCTCCACGTCAAGCAGAGTACCTCATTATCCCTTTTTAAGTGCAACCTGGATAACTGGATGGGACACAGAAAATACACCGCTGGGATTCCACCTGTGTCCATGCTAGACAGGGGCTTTGGGTGCTAACTTGTCTAAACATGGGCTATACTCTTGGCTAGGCTTAAGGGTCTTGGGGCCAACAGCCTTGTAACCTCCTATGATCCTATTATTCCTACAGTATCCTCAACGACAAATCAGTAATCTGCTTTTTTAGGGCATCTAAACCCAATGCAATGAGCTTCTCTAAAATCAAAAACTTTAAAAAGACAATTATATGATGTAAGATTCCAAGCTCCCATGTAGGCTCAGCTGATACTTTTGCTATTGAATTTTATCTGCTTAGCAAATGGCACAAACCAGATGATCCCAAACAACCATATACATTGAGAAACAAAAATAAGCTCAGCTCTGCAAAATGCCAGCATTTATAAGTTCTATACTAGGAAAAAAAAAAAAACAGAGACTTCATGAAGTAGAATAGAATGAAATGCAAACTAAAATTAGCAGCAAAAGTCATAATCATAAATCCTTTAACCACAAGATGATCAAGTAATAATACACAGTAATACTTTGAATTAATTCATAATGGTGTTACCCACTCTAACCTTCAAGGTATGCCAAGGCTCTTGCAGATAAATTTAGTACTCACTTCATATCAGAAGCCATTACTAAAGCTTAACAGATTCACCAGCCCGTCCACTCTCTCCACAACTGTTCAGGAACATTTCCTAACTACATTCTCTAAAGCATAAAATGTCACCTCTTTGGGCACCAAAATGCCTGAATTCACCACAGTAAACATGTCCTGTCTGAACTCCTACTAAAATTCTTCATCAATTACATGGCATGCCCCTGAAGTACGGAAATGGCTACTGTTATGCCACTCAATCAAGGGGACAACACCCAAGATCCCATGAAGTATAGACCTACCAACATAACAAACCTACCTGGAAAAGCCATGCATACACAGACACATTATATATATATATATCTATATCTACATATATCTATATCTATATATATCTATATCTATATCTCTCTCTCTCTACATATATATATATCTATATATCTATATATCTATATATATATCTATATATCTATATATCTATATCTATATCTATATATCTATATATCTATATCTATATATCTATATATCTATATATCTATATATCTATATATATATATATATATATATATATATATATATATATATATATATACACACACACACATACACACAAGAATGTTCTTTTTTTAAAGGGAGATCATAGCTACTTAATTCAGTAAACTTCTTTGAGGTAGTCACTAGAGCTGTGGACATGCAATTCATCCAGTGTAGCTGGATATAGCGAAGGCCTCTGAAACTGTTATACATGCTGGAATTGTAAATAAGCTTCAAGGCCTAAATGTAGCCCCATATGATTGGCAGACATATTTAAAGAAGCAGGTGCCACATCAGAAAGCAAAAGGTAAGTACTTGCATTCCTTAGGACACAAAACTGTGATCCCTTCTACTTAGCAGAAACTTGACTAAAACTTCTGATGACTACCAGAGGAGCATTGTCATTTACTCACCATGTGTTATTAAAGCAAAAGTGAAACAATGCAAATCAATGCTGTGTTAGACGAGGGCTTAAGATACAAGCAAAAAGAACTGACAGTATAAACAGCATTCTACCTCAGACTATTGCAGTCATTTTGCTACCTTCATAGAAAACTCCTTACCCTCTGATCACAAAGTAGTAACGGTAGTCAAGGAAATCAAACCATCTAGCCGAATTGATAACTAAAAGTACCTCAACAAGGTCAAAAGTTATTCCTTTATACACTGCCTTAATTAGACCGATTATAAAATATAATGCCTCTTTTAGTATGTATCTATCCAAACACATCATGCATCTATAAAGAACTCACAAGGCTCCTAATTAACAAGATTAACAGACTAAATGCCTTCAGCTAAGACATGCTTGAAGACACACCTCTACATGCTGTCTCTTATAAACTCCTGCAGAGTGGTTTTTGCCTAACATTCTGCACTGGTAAGGACCAAAACCTCCTTGATCTCCTATACCTCTAGGAAATGAATAGCTTGACAAACACTTAAAATAAAGACCTGAAGCTGCATCAATAAATAAGCCACAGGAGGGAAAGATGACTTAATGGTTAACATCACTGGAATAATCTTTTGCTATATTAAATGCTTCCCCCTCCTAGAGTATTCTTCTGCTACACACAAAACAGAGTAAAACTCTCACTTTTTAAATCAAACCAAGAAGAACTGATGGGCACCCATAAATGTATCCTTAACCTGAACTGCTTTGACCTCCTGGAGGCAGGAAGTGCCCTATGAGGGAGGATACTGCAAGGAGATTATCTTTTTAAAATGCTGTTTGCTTGTTTATCTCATCCATGTCCTATATCTGTCTCATTAATGTACTTACCCCTCTGTCCAGCGTCCATTCCAGCAAGGTCTTCCCCAGGGATTCCATATTCGGATGAGCCTGACAGTCACACCGTTGAGTCCAGGCACATCTTTCACCTCTGTAACGTTAAAAGCATGATACTCTGCCAAGTTACTGGACCCTGTAAGTAAAAAAAAAGAAGTAAATATTTTTTAAAACTTTAAGCACTACAGTTTCAGACTTCAAGTTTCACTTTCATAACTTATCACTTTGTTTTGTGCTTCTTGGTATTGCGCAAGCCTAAGAAATGAAGAGAAGCTGTAGCATCATCTCTACTGATATCCCCCCCAAAAATGTGGTACAGTAGCAGTGTCACTTTTTCCAAATAACTACCAGGAGAAAAAAAAAAAAAAAAAATCTCGCTTCTTTTTGGAACTTGCATTTTTGTTTTCAGAATCCTCACAGGCCATTAAAAAAAAACTACCTGCAACAAGAAAAATAACAGAAGAGTTAGAGACATTTCTGAAATTCAAATCTCCCAAAGGATGCAGAGACTACAAAGAATATTATTTGTATATAACATGGCATACAAAAAACATGACAATTTCCAGACGTTTAAAACAAAGCTCAACTGGTTTAAAACTGGCAATCTAACACTACAGACCAGGTGGACATGTATTTGTGGGGAGGGGTGAAAAATCAACTCCTTAACTAACACAAAGTTTAGAATGATACAATCTGTTCAGACGGCAGTGATTAAATAAATCCTGGGTACTTGGCACTGATGGTAATGGGCTGAAGTACAATAAAGCTTGCCCTGTCTGAACCAAGAAAATAAATGGAGAGAAGCAAAGAGATTGTTCAAAGTTGAAATTTTCTCAGTACTTATTCTCTGGAGCTATATTATTCAATTTGGACATTTCAGGATGATGGGTGAAGGGGGTAAGCATGACAGCAGAGAAGGGCTTGGTTTACAGTTCCAACTCTCATAGATTAAGACCTTCTTTGCATGTACAAGCTTCCTCCTGTCATTTCAGGAACACAGTGCTTTAACTGCATAATTTTTTATTTTATTTATTTTCAGTTTGATTACCGGGGAAGTCCACTGGGCCAAGTACCACCCATTTTCAGTGGAGGCCCGGGGAGAAAAGCTCCAGAGGCAGTACAATCAAGGTTGCATACAGTGATAGATGATAATACAAAGTCAAAACAGTTAAGAAATGCTAGATGCAGTAGTAGTAGGCAGTACAATCAGGTTACATAATACACAATGTCCAAAGTAGTCAATAAGCTCTGACGTGCAGATTCTACAAAGAATAATACATTTTTTTTTTTATTATTATTACATATGTACAGTATTTACATACTTACAGTCAACTGAACGTCAGCTAAAACCATATAGGAGGAACATAGAAATGAATTGAGAGAGTAGATAGTAGACTGGTGCTAGAGTATCGAGGTCAAGGTGGAGAAAGTTCCTAGGATTTATGTAGGGTGAAAGCAAGGACATTTCCATTTGGAGGATAAGTGTAAGAAAAGATGAGTTTTGAAAGATTCTGAGTAAGGTAAGGTCCTAAGTGAAGGAGGGAGGGAGTTCCATTTCCTACCAAGAGAGAAGGAGTAGAAGCTGGCCAGCAGGATGCTTAGATTTGTGAATGGAGATAAGGTTTTGGTGTTCAGATCTCAGAGATCAGTTTGGGATGTAGGGGGGAATGATGTTAGCTAAGGCTGGGCATTTATCTGGGTAAAATATTAATTTGTGAGCGGTAGTTAGTTGGAGATAGTCAAGGTGGTTAGGGAGTTCTAACCAGTTTAGAGATTGTAGGGCAAAGCAGTGGTGGGTAAAGGTTTTGGATTTAGTGGCAAATTTAGAGATCTTATTATAGCGAGCTTCAAGTTTTCAAGTGTTAGAAGCTGAAAGATTAGTTAGAAGCTGGGCACCATAAAGAAGAGAGGGTAGGAGGTAGTTGATGGCTAAGGTACATCTAGAGGAGTTAGAAAGAAATTGATTATTCCTGTAGAGCATACCTAATTTTTGGTGGGTTTTCTTTAGGTTTTGTTGAATGTGGAGATCAAATTTGAGGTGTTCATCAATGGTGATGCCAAGGAGTTTTGCAGAAGGGACCACTTCTATAGGAGTGTTGGTTAGGCTTAGGACACTGAAAGAGTTTTTGTTGAAGGAAGAAGCCTTGGTAGGAAGGAAAATTAGTATTTTAGATTTATTGTAGTTGAGGGAGAGATGGTTTTGGTGCATCCATTTTTCAGTAGTGGAAAAAGCTTTTTGAGTTTTAGACAGAAGTTCAGAAGGGTTGGAAGCAGAACAAACTAGGGTAGAGTCGTCAGCATATTGGATGACTGTAGTGTCAGGGAGGACAGTGTGAAGGTTATTTATAAAGATGTTGAAAAGAATGGGGCCTAGGATGGATCCCTGAGGAACGCCTGTAGGTGTGGATAAGGAAAAGGTGGAGTCCTTCCATCTGACAGCCTGAGATCTGTCAGAGGTAACTGGAGAACCAGGACAGAGTGTTGGGGGAGAGATGGAAGAGAAGATGAGTATGGGAGATGGTGTTGAAGGCTTTGGAAAGATCTAGCAGACTAGTTGATAAAAGAAGTCCAGAATCTTGGGCTTGAGTGACAGTTTCTAGGAAGGATAGTAGGGCTGTTAGGGTGCTGTGGCCGGGACGGAAGCCATGTTGGGTGGGTGTGAGTAGCTGACTAAGTTAAGTAGGGTAGACGTTGGTGGTGGACGCATTTTTCTAGGATTTTAGATATTGGGGACAGTAGGGCAATGGGGCAGAAGTTAGAAATGGAGGTGTTTTTGCCTCCTTTGTGGAGAGGAAGAATGTAGGCTGAACGCCAAAGTTTGGGTACGTAAGACTCTTAAGGATTGGTTGATCAGGATACTTATCGGGAGAGCAATACCTTCAGCAGCTATTTGAGGAAAGAAGGGGGAATGTTGTCAGGGGCATTAGAGCATGGCTTTAGGTTAGATAAGAGTTTTTTTATAAACATTGTGGAAATTGGCTTGAGCTGGAACATGAAGGGATGTTGGGGGTAGAGTTTAGGAAGTTGGGAAGATTATTGTCTGGAAAAGTTTTTGTTAGCTTGGCTATAGAGTCTGTAAAGAAGGTGTTAAAGTGGGAGCTCAGTTCCTTGTCAGTTAAACTAGGATCAGGGCAGAGGTTAATTCTTGACCCAGAATGGAGAAGAGTGTTAACAGATTTCCAGAATTGTCTTGGGTTCTTAGTATTATTGAAGTTTATTGTAGTAGTTTATTTTGTCCAAAGTGATTAACTTTTTTACTTGGTTTCGGAGATGGGTTTATTGGAGCCAGGTGGAAGGTAGTTTAGTTTTTTATGAAGTTTCCAAGATTTGTCTGAGAAGCATGGAATGTTTTGTCTCTTTAGTTAGCCAAGGAGCAGAGTTGGCTTTGATTCGCTTGTTTCTTAGGGGGGCTTGGGAGTTGAGAGTATTTAGGAAGATAAGAGTTAAAGTGCTCGACAGCGTTGTCAAGGGGGAGAGAGTTTAGGACTTGCCAGTTGATTTGTTTAAAAATGTTAGAGAAAGTTGTGGGGTCGAAGTTGCTAAGGTTACGGGTTTGAATGTAATGATGTTGGAATTGGGAGGAGTTAGCAGAGTGATGGATGAAAGCAGGGAGATGGTCGCTGAAGGTGTTAGGGGAAGTACCAGAGAGAGATTTTGTTTGGAGGGGAGACTAAGATCCAATCTATGATGGACCCCTGGGGGGTGGATTTTGTAAGGACGGGTGGTAGAATGTATTACTTGGGTAAAGTTGAAGAGGTTAATAGCTAGGGAGGAGGTAAGTGTGTCCATTTTATTCCAGTCAATGTTAACGTCGCCAAGAATGAAGGTTTCATACTTTATTTTAGATGAGGCCCAGTGGAGAACATTTTCTAGGGTAGAGATATTATCGCCTGGAGATATATATAAGGAAATAATGCAGATATTTTTATGATTATTTAGTCGGAATAGACCAGCAGTTATTGCAGTGAGCCTCCACCTTTTTTGTTTAAACGGTCGCTTCTGAGGATGTGGAAGCCTGGCGGTAAGATTTCTGAATCGGAGATATGCGGTTTAAGCCAGGTGTCAGAGATGGCTAAAATATTGGTTTGGTTGAGATTGATTCAAGAATGAAAAAGGTGAATTTTGTTGTTAAGGCTCTGGGCATTGACAGCGAAGATTGTAAGGGTGTTAAGAGAGGGAGCTGGAGGAGAAGGGGAGGGGGGAGAAGTTTAGTTGAAGTAGGGGATGAGGAGGAAGAAGGGAGGGAGTTGTTAGAACTGAGGCAAGGGCCAGGGTTGGGATGTATGCCTCCAGATAAGGCTAGGATGTTACATGAGATAAGTTTTTGCCTTTTGAGTTTGGATTGAAGGAAGTTGTTCAATGTTCCAAGCTATGGTTTGGAGAAATTCCTAGAGTGTGTGGATGGTCCTCGGGCACCCTCTGGGTATCCGGATTCTCCTTATGATGTTTAGTGGAGACTCCTGACACTATAATCTTTTGGCCTTCCTATTCCCTTTTGTGTTTAAGAAATTTCCAAACTAAAGTGGATGGGCCAGCTTAACACTACAAACAAAAGTTTATGCATGAACATAGTACGTGTGACAGTTGGGGAAAGGGCAGCCTATCAAGTTTTCTCTTGGTTTGTAAGCTTTCTTCCTCCTAATGGTCTGATAAAGTTAAAATGAGAAAAAAGGAGGACCTGCAAAGTTAAAACACAGTTGAAAATGTGTTGCCCTGTTTTAAAGATGTATGACCTGAGAAATCTCCACAGAAAGAACTTCAAAGGTAAAGGAAGCATTCAGGATCATCTCGTGCAGCTGGTCACTGAATGAGCCAAGTCTAAGCCAAGCTTCTCTTAGCAGGAAAACACCACTGGCGGGGGGTGCTGGTCAATATACTTGCAGTAAGGGTACAACAATTTACAGAAAAGTTGAATGTTTAGGCATTACTAACCACGGTCTTGATAATTATGTATTTATCAGACTTAGGAAAAGTAGCCAAATTTGCAAACCCAGCTCCAACATGAGAAAAGTACAGTTGTGTACACTTAACATAAATGTAGATGTTCGGGTGTATTCACTGTTGCAGTCATCACACTTGGGTTATCCTGCCAGGGGTAGCCCTCAATCAGTCCAAATACCAGAGGCTTAGTATTTCTGCGTCGGTTGCTTTCACTCCAGGACTGACATCAGGTCGTCAGTGATATAAAATCAGGCAGCCGATGCCATTACATCAGTTTTTCTTGCCCCAACTGTCAGGAGTTGCCAATTGGGGAGCTAGGTTACGGTAGAAGAAAGTACAGTTGTGTACACTTACCATAAATGTAGACTGCAGTCATCACACTTGGGTTATCTGCCTGCAGGTAGCCCTCAGCTGGCCTGAATACCAGAGTCTTGGGATTTCTGCGTCAGATGCTGTCGCTTCTTCCATTACCTCAGGTCGTCACGGGTATAAAACATGCAGCCGATGCCATTACATCAGTTTTTCTTGCCCCAGATGTCAGGTGCCCCCCACAATAGGAAGCAAAATAAATAAATAAATAAATAAATAAATAAATGTTTTGTGTTTCACTGTTGCAGTTGTCACATTTGTGTCTATTCTCAAAGCTAAGGAAGGGTGGAGATAGTTAAAAAGCATTAGGGCTGGCAATCGGGCCCTGTAAAACTGCTGTAGCAAATCCAGCTCTGGATTTAGAAAAAATAGGCAAGTGGTAATGTTTGGTCAAAGTATGTACAGAGCTCCAGGTTGCAGCTTTCAGGACGTCCCTGGTAGGGACTCCTCTGAGAAATGCAGTAGTGGTATATGCAGTGCTGGTGTAAATGTGTTCTTATCCCCTGTGGGGTAGGTATTCCATGGTGCTTGCAGCAGAAATGGATGCAATGTGCTTTGAAATGGCCTTCTCCTCTGCCCCTGCAGCAAAGCTGACCAGCAGCTGATCAGATTCTGAGAGGCTTAGTCCTGTCCAAATAGAATCTATGCGGTCTGTGCATGTCCAGGGAATGCAGTATCCTTTCCCCTTTATTCTGGGTATTAGGGAAAAAAAGTAGGCAAATGAATGGACTGGTTCAGAGCCACACTAGACACCACCTTTGGCATAAATGATGGATTAGTCCTGAGGGAAACTGTCAGCATGGAAGATAATGAAGGGTTACACTGCTATAAGGAACTGCAGTTCAGACACACTTTATGCAGAAGTGATGGCTAGAAGTAAAGCTGTTTTCCAAGAAAAGAATTTCAACTCTGCTGTACCAGCTGGTTCAAAGAGGGGAAGAGTAAGTTTTTCCAACAAAGTTAAGGTCACGGGCTGGAGTGGGGCTCTCCTGGAGGGTCTTAAATTTTTGTTCCCTCTAAGGAATTGTTTTAGCATGAAGAGAAGGATAGGCCCTTGTGCAGCATTTCTGTTAATCTAGAATATGAGGCAAGCTGGGCACCGGTGTCCATCCCCTGAGCCTGGCTCCAGTAACAGTATCTTTTCCACTTTTTGAATAGGATTTTCTAGTACTGGGCCTCCTTGCTTAAAGAATGACATCCAGCAGCTGCTTAATGAGGGTTGCTAGACGTGAATTCAGGGAATTAGCCAGGCTGCAAGGTTCAGGGTTTGAAGGAGAGGGTGCAGAATCTGAGACAGCAGGGAAGGAGTCTGGGGCAGGTGCCTTGGATGAAGGACTTAGACTGCACAAAAGGGGGTACCAGTGCTGGCATGGCCAGTCCTGTGTAATCAGTATTGTCCTTGGCTTGTCCTGTTTGATCTTTAGAAGGACCTTCAAGAGGAGAGGCAGAGGGGTGAAGGCATAAACTGAGAGGCCTTACCAGGTAAAGCACTGGGCATCCTCTTTCCAGGCTTGACTGTGGGGAGTTCTGGTGCAGTATTTGCTCCATTGGTAGTTCTGAGGGGAGGCAAACAGGTCTACCTCTGGAGTCCCCCATTTGTTCTTCAAGAGCTTGAATATTTTGGGTTCCAATTTCCATTAGTGTGGATCCATGAGATTTCTCTGCCAGTGAGTTTAGTTTGCCTGGCAGAAAGTACAGTTTTGTACCTACCATAAATGTAGATGTTCGAGGATCCACATTGCTGCAGTCCTAACTATTGGGTAGTCCGCTGTCCAGTCGGCCCGAATACCAAAGTATATGGCTGACGTCGGTCAGGGCGCATTAGACTGACGTCAGTACGTCAGGGTACTAATGCGCATGACCGACGTCATATCCTCAGTCTTTTCTTGCCCCAGATGTCAGAAGACCCTGAAAAGATAAGGCCAAAACCAAAAACCCCAAACATACCTGCACCAAAAATATGTACAATACATACAAAATTACCAGAATATAACCTCACCTACACAACCACCCCTAAACACAGAGGGGAAGGAGGGAGGGTAAATTGGACTGCAGCAATGTGGATCCTCGAACATCTACATTTATGGTAGGTACAAAACTGTACTATGTTCTTCATTCCACATTGCTGCAGTCCTAACTATTGGGTAGAATCCCAAAGCAGAGGTAAGGGAGGCTGGCAAATCATAAGGAAGCAGGAACTGACAACATGCCTTGCAAAATAGCTGTGGCAAAACCAGCCCTAGACTTAGAGTAGAGAGGAAGGTGATAATGCTTAGAGAAAGTATGCACTGAACTCCAAGTAGCTGCCTCCAAAATATCCTTAGTTGCCACCCCTTAGAAATGCTGTTGAAGTGGCAGTAGCCCTAGTGGAATGAGGCCTAATCCCAGCTGGAATCTCCTTGCCATGATGGGAATAACAAAATGCAATGCAAAACCCAATCCACCTAGAAATAGTTTGTTTTGACACAGGCTTGCCCTGAACTCAAAGCAAAAGAAACAAACAACTGCTGAGACTGCCTAAAATCCTTAGTCCTGCTCAAATAATAACGCAATTGCCTGTGTACATCTAAAGTGTGCAAAATCTTTTCCCCTTTATTTTGGGGATCTGCATAAAAAGTAGGCAAGTGAATAGTTTGGTTTAAAGCCACACTAGAAACCACCTTAGGCATAAAGGAAGGATTAGTACGTAATGATACCCTGTCCTTATGAAAAATCAAAAAGGCTCTACCGCCATAAGGGCCTGCAACTCAGAAACCCTTCTTGCAGAAGTAATGGCCAACAAAAACAGTCTTCCATGACAAGTATTTCAATTCAGCAGTAGCCATGAGCTCAAAAGGTTGTAGAGTAAGTTTCTCCAACACAAAATTGAGATCCCTAGCAGGAGTTGGAGCTCTACGTGCGGGTCTTATATTCTTTGCCCCTCTAAGAAATTGCTTGAACAAAGGATGCGAAAACAATGGTGGGTCACAATCATAGTGAGCTGAAATTGCTGCAGCATGAATCTTAATGGAAGAGAAAGACAAACCTTTGTCCAATAACTCAGTAAGATATTGAAGAGCCACACTCAAATTAGGCTCAGAAATCTCCAAATTGTTAGCTGCACTCCAAAATAAAAATCTCTTCCATTTTTCTGCGTACACTTTCCTTGTACTAGGTCTTCTGGCTTCCATAATCACATTTAAAACTTGTTGAGGAAGTTGAGACCTGCTGTCTTTCAAAACAGAATATGCCAGGCTGTTAGATGAAGAGAGTGAAGCTTGACATTGAGCAGGTGACCGTCCCTCTGAGACAACAGGTGTGGAATCAAGGGTAAAGGCCATGGAGGCTTCCTTACCAGACTCCTCAGTAATGGGTACCAGTGCTGCCGAGGCCAATCTGGAGCTATTAAAATCATCCTTGGCTTGTCTTGTCTGACCTTTAGAAGCACCTTTGGGAGAAGAGGCAGAGGTGGAAAAGCATACACATGAAGATTTTTCCAACTGAAAGAAAGAGCATCCACTTTCCAAGCTGTGTGATGAAACCTCTTTGTGCAAAACTTTGGCAGCTGGTGGTTTAGTGGAGAAGCGAACAGATCTATGTCTGGAGTTCCCCATGACACTGTCAATTTTTGAAATACATGAAGATCCAGTTTCCACTCGTGGGGATCCATGATTTGTCTGCTTAACACATCTGCTAAGGAGTTCTATGCTCCCGGCAGAAACCTTGCCTGAAGAGTTAGTTGCAAGCTGAGCGCAGTCTCCCATAAAATCATTGCTTGCCTGCACAATGGGTAAGAATGTGTTCCCCTTGTTTGTTGATGTACCACATGACAGTTGTGTTGTCTGTTAGAATCAACACCTGTCCTGGAAGAAGTAACTCCTTGAAAGCCATTAATGCAAACTGGACTGCTAACATCTCTTTCATGTTGAAATGTAGATGCTGTAGTCTGGCAGGCCACTTGTCTTGTATCCACTTTCCATTTAGATGAGCTCCCCAAGCAATGTCTGAGGCATCTGTCGTTAGAATCTGACTCGCCTCTGGCCGGGTCACAGAGTCCCTTGTTTAGGTGACATTCCTGAGCCCACCACAAAAATTCCTTTTGAATGCAAGGTATTATTTGAATGACAGTGTCCAAATCCTGGCAGTGCTGTGTCCATACATTTTTGAGATACCATTGCAGCTTCCTCATATGCAGTTTGGCATTGGGAAGCACCAGAATACAAGATGCCATGAACCCTAAGGCTTGAAGGACTGTCCTTGCAGTCAGCCCGGACTGAAGAGATAGTTGATGGAAGTAACTGGAAAGATTCTTTTGTTTGTCCGGGGTTAAAAGGCCATCTGGGCTGCTGTATTCAGTCTCACACCCAGAAAGCACATGTCTTGAGAGGGTACTAGACTGGACTTTATTTCGTTCACAGAATACCCTAGGCATCTTAGCACTGCTATGACATACTCCAAATGCTGTAGAAGGTCTTCCTTTTCTTGAGCCAGAATCAGGCAGTCGTCCAAGTAAGGATAGATTTGAATTCCTTTTAGCCTGAAGTAAGCTATCACTGGAGCCAGAACCTTTGTGAATACTCTGGGCACAGTAGATAAGCCAAAGGGCAATGCAGAGAACTGATAATGAGAATTTCCAGCTCGAAACGCAGATACTTCCTGCAACTTAGTCTTATAGGCACATGAAGGTAAGCTTCCTTGAGATCTAAAGTTACCATCCAGTGATCTTTGCCCAGCAGAGGTAAAAGCTGTTGTAACGTCAACATTTTGAACTTGGGAATGTCCAGATAAGTGTTGAGGATAGATAAATCCAAAATTGGTCTCCACGTGTTCCCCTTCTTTGGTACTAGGAACAGGCGAGAATAAAATCCTAGGCCCCTTTCTGGCACAGGAACTGGCTGAATGGCCCCTATTTGAAAGCAACAGAGAAATTTGCTTGTGAGCCTCTGTTCTTTGTAGAGGAGGAATGTCTGGCATGCCTTTGAAAGGAGGCAAGGTATGGAAATAAAACCTGTAACCGTGGTGAATGATATCCAGAACCCATCTGTCTTGGGTAATTAAATCCCAATTTTCTTTGAAAAGAGACAGCCTTCCTCCCAAAGGTGCTGCCAGGCGAGAATGTACTGGCAGCTGAAAAGGCAGGTCACTGGGTCTGCTTACGAAAGGACTGACCCCTGCCCTCACCAGAAGTCTGAGCAGGGGAACTCCCTGTCCTAGGCCTAAAGAACCTTGAGCTCTGCCCCTACCACGTCTAGACCTACCCCTAGACTGGGAATCATAAGCAGGATAAGTCCATCCCTTAGTAGGCCAATTTCTACTAAACTTCAGAGGCTGCACCTGCAAAAAATCCTTAACAGTCTGCATAGACTTAGCCTTGTCCTCCATTTTCTTTAAAACTGCTTCCACAGGCGAACCAAACAACACATCAGACTGTAAAGGAGCATCCAAAATCCTTGTTTTAACGTGCTCAGCTAAATTCTGATCTCTCAACCAGGCGTGCCTACGAAGAACAGAACCAGTGGCAGCCACCCTCGAGGAGGCCTGCACAGCATCAAAACCACACTGCAAGGAATGTTTACCCACCTGTTCAGACACATGAACTAAATCCTGCAACTCTTTACACTCAATACCTTCTGCCAGAGCATCCACCTTAGATTTCAATTGTGAAAGGAGATAATTCTGATATTTTAACATGTGAAACTGACAATTCAACGCCCTCATGGCTAAAGTGGAAGAAGTATACACTTTCTTTCCCCATCTATCCAAAGCCCTTGCCTCTTTATCAGGAGGAACAGGATTTTTAACAACAGAGGCCTTCACACCTATAGGCCCCTGAGAGACAGTTTCGGGTCTGCCCTAGGACTCTTAAAAAGATACTTATGAGCTTCAGGCACCCTATAGTACCTATCCGGTTTAACTGGGGCAGGAGGCAGAGAATCAGGATTCAGGAAGCCTCTGCAAAAACATCTTCCACCACATTCAGAACAGGAGGTATAGCTAAAGGCCTATGCTGGGGTAAAACAAGAATTCCCTAAGCCTCTTTCTGGAATCAGAGAAATCTTGACCTTCCCATTTAAAATGCTCCCTCATGGAATGCAGAGTCTCTGAAAATGAAAAATCCTCAGGAGGAGAAGCTGAAGGAGTAGAATCATCCACATCAGAATCAGAATAAGGAGGATACTCCTGCAAGTCTTCAGCCGAAGACTCAGAAGCCTCGAACATTGCTCAAAACTCTCAAACTCAGGTTCCACCCTAGGCCTCTTATCAGGAGGGGCATAGAACCTCTAATCATAGTAATCAAATCCTCTGCCATTTTAAGCATATGTTTCTTAGGTAAAGACCCTGAAGCACTAGGAGAAACCCCACTGAAGCTAAACTTGGCCTGCCTCTCAAGGAAGCCTTGGAAACAGAAGGGAGGCTCTAACCACCTTAGGAAGAGAGGGAAGAACAGCCACCTGAGAAGCCCCTCAGCCTGGCCTACTTCCTGAGAGGATACATCCTGTAACAGTAAAGTCTCTCCCTGAGACTCCAAAGAAACTCCTGGCAGAACCTCCGGCTCCACTGAGCCGTCTAAAGAACCGACGTCTGGGACTGTCGGTTCTTCCACTCTAGGCTTTGCTGCTTTGTCCTTGCGCTTTTGGCGAAGCGGGCCGGAGCATCCCACGGCATTTTATAATTACACCGCTTCCCAAAAACTAACCTGGCACAGTCTAACCTTCTCTTAATAGTGCGTTTGTTAAATCTAGCACAAGAGCGGCATCCAACAACGTCGTGCTCAGGCCCTAAACAAGGTATACACAAAGTATGGTAATCCCTATGAGGTATCTGTTTCCCACAAGAAATACAGTTATTCACTTTTCTCACATCCGGTTAAATACTGAGGCAAGAAAAAACCAAAATATTCCCCAACGGGGTACTTAGCCAACTTTGATTCGGTCTGAAACTGACTTCAGAAACTTTCAGAACGCCAACCTGCACTCGCAAAATTGCTTCTGCATCGGACCATGCGGCAAAAAAGACTGAGGATATGACGTCGGTCATGGGCATTAGTACCCTGACGTACTGACGTCAGTCTAATGCGCCCTGACCGACGTCAGCCATATACTTTGGTATTCGGGCCGACTGGACAGCGGACTACCCAGTAGTTAGGACTGCAGCAATGTGGAATGAAGAACATCTTGAGCTTGTAGATTCACTTGGTTACTAAAGGCTGTGTTTCACAGAGCCATGGCTACTCTGCATAGTGGGTAGGAATGGGTCCCCCCCCTGCTTGTTTATGTACCACATAACTGCAGTGTTGTCTGTCTTTACCAATAGCTGTCCTGGAAGAATAATGTCTTTGAAGGCTGTCCAAGGTTTCTGTACAACTAACATTTCTTTTTGATTGATATGCAGGTGCATCTGTATTGGGATCCATTTGCCCTGAATGCACTGCCCTGCCATGTGAGCCCCTATGCATAATCTAATGCATCTGTTAGGGTTTGGGCGGCAGGGGGTAGAGTGAAAGGGAGTCCCTTATTGTGGTAGCAGGCCTCTGCCCACCAAAGGCCCTCTGTCCTTCGGCAAGGAATGATGGGAATCATTGTTTCCAGGTCCTGAGAATGTTGACATCATAGACCTTTTAGATACCATTGGAGTTTCCTCATATGAAGTCTTGCATATGGAATTAGCAGAATGCAAGAGTCCATGAACCCCAGGGCTTGCAGGATTTTCCTTGCAGACAGCTGGGTTTTTGTGGCCAGTGGGTTGAAGTAGGTTGTCAAAAACTTCTCTCTCTAGTGAGGAATGCCATCTGGGAAGTTGTGTTCAAGCTTGCTCCCAGGAATACAATCTGTTGGGAGGGTAATAGGTGCAATTTCTTCTCATTGATGGTGTATCCCAGTGAAGTTCGAAGTCGCTTTACAAATGCCAGGTGCTGTAAATAGCAAGTCCTAACTCTCCGCTTAAATCAGACAATCGTCCAAATATGGGTAAACCTGAATATTTCTCTGCCTACAAAATGCAATGGCTGTAGCTAGGCACTTTGTGAATACACTGGGCGCAATAGATAAGATAAACGGAAGTGCAGAGAACTGATAATGCATGGAACCTACCCTGAAGCGTAGGTATTTCCTGCAAGATTCCCCGATTGGGATGTACAGATAAGCTTCTTTTAGATCTAGGGTTGCCAGCCAGGCATCCTTGGCTAGCATAGGAAGAAGCTGTTGAAGAGTTGGCATTTTGAATTTTGGAACCACAAGAAAGGTGTTGAAGCCAGGAGTTTTCTTTTCTGAGAAGCAGGAAGAGTCTTGAATAGAAACCTTGTCTCCTTTGTTCTGCTGGGACAGGATGAATAGCCTTGATGCGGATGAGAGAGAGGACTTGTTTTTGGGCCTCCACCAAATGGTTTGGGTGGAGGTCTGGCCATCCACTTGGGAGTGGGAGAGAGCGGAAGTGGAATCTATATGCTAGGTAAATTATACTTAAAACCCATTTGTCTTGGGTAATGAATTCCCAGTATCTTGCATGCAGGGCCAGCTTTCCTCCTAAAGGTGCAAGTAGTTGAGCGAGGCTTGGAAGATAAGTCATTGTGCAATTTTTGCCATGGGGGGTGGCTTACTACTCCCTGCTTTGGGAGTGGGAGCCCCCCCAACTGCTTAGATCTGTGAATAGTCTGAGACTAAAGTCTTGGTAGCCTGCTACTCATGGGTTTGGACTGAGAAGGCCTGGAAGGGAGTGGAAAGGACCAGTTCCTTGAATGCCAGTGCCTACTGAATCTAGATGGCTGTACTTGTAAGAAATCTTTAACAGTTTGCATAGATTTAGCTTTTCCCTCCATTCTTTTAATGACTTCTGCTCTGTTGCCAAAAAGGCGCTCTTGGTTTAAGGGTGCATCCAGTAATTTGGCTTTAACATGATCTGGCAAGTTTTGTTCCTTAAGCCAAGCATGCCTTCTAAGTATAGACCCAGTGACATCAGTCCTGCAAGATGCTTCTAAAGCATCAAAACCACATTGCAAAGTATGTTTACCAACTTGGTCCGCAGAATGCATTAACTCTTGCAAATCTTTGTGTTCAGCAGTCAGGAATCAACATCATTTTCTGTTTAATTAGTCCCATAATATGTTGCTGATACTTTAACATGTGAAACTGGCAATTTAAAGCCCTAATGGCCAGAGTAGCAGAGGTGTACATCTTCTTACCCCCATCAGTCTAAAGTCCTAGAATCCCTGCCAGAAGGGGTAGGATCTTTGGCAGTAGTAACCTTAATGCTTTTAGGTCCTTGGGAAAATGGTCTCTGGATTCGCAGTAGGATTCTTGAAGAGGAATTTGAGAGAGTCAAGTACTATAGTACCTGCCAGGTTTCCTGGGAGCTGGGGTCAAAGTGTCTGGGGTAAGGCTGGATTCCAAGAAAACAACTACAAACTCCAGAACAGGAGGGATAGCTAGAGGCCTGTGCTGAGGCAAATTTAAGAATTCCCTACGTCTCTTTCTAGACTGAGGATAGTCTTAGCTTCGAAACACAGTAGTGATAGTACCCAGTTTCAAACCACAAACGAAGTTACACCAAAACCAGTTTATTCGATAAAGCTTTCGGGTCTACACCCTTCATCAGTATAATTTTACAACAGAAATGAGACATTTAAGTAGGAGAACCAATTAAACAAATGCTTCAGCCCAACCCACTCACTCACTAACCTAAAATTATTTAAAAGGGCAACCCCATACACACAAGAGAATTTTTATATATACACATACAAAGAATTTAAATTCACTTTAAATATATCTTAAAATAGCTTAAAATATATACACATATATACATACATGTACATGCATGATTCACATTATTGTATATATATATATATATATATATATATATATATATATATATATATATATATGTGTGTGTGTGTGTGTGTGTGTGTATATATATAAAAATTCTCTCGTGTGTATGGGGTTGCCCTTTTAAATAATTTTAGGTTAGTGAGTGAGTGGGTTGGGCTGAAGCATTTGTTTAATTGGTTCTCCTACTTAAATGTCTCATTTCTGTTGTAAAATTATACTGATGAAGGGTGTAGACCCGAAAGCTTTATCGAATAAACTGGTTTTGGTGTAACTTCGCTGATAGTCTTAGCTTTCCCAGCGGAAATGTTCCCTAAGGGTAGGCAAGGTTTCACCAAAAGAAAAATCTTCTGGAACGGAAACTGAGTGAATGGAATCCTCTGCATCAGAATCCTCATAAGGTGATAAGGGTAAATCCTGGTAGTCAGAAGGAATAGAGATATCAGATTCCTGAATAGAAGGAAAATCAGTTCTAGGTGTCAGAGGGAAAGGCTGGCTTCCCTTAATTAAGGTAATATGGTCTTCAGCCTTGCTAATAATTTGTTTTTGAAGCATGTGAGCCTGAGAATACGCTTTGGTCATTGTTTACTAGGCGTAGTGCGAGCTTTAGCCCCGAGGAATTCTGTATTTTTATCTTGAAATTAAGTCGTGGGTTTAATATGAAAATCCACAGGCCTGAATACACCCTCAGAAGCCGGTGCCTGCACAGCGGCTCTGGACCCATCCTAAGTAGAGACATCCGCAGGTTCCATAGTCGAAGAAGCATCTCACGGCATACCGGACTCCAAATGGGTCTCAGCAGAAGCCTGCAAATCTGGAGAAGCGGGTATCAGGGGCTGCAAAAGCACCTTACTGAGTACTGGAGGACTGGCGACCAGCTTAACGGAAAAGTCATCAGCAGTTTTTGACTTATGCGGTCCTGTCTGTCTATCCTTAAGTTTTTTTTTGAAGATCGGTAGTCGGATGGCTTAAAGCCATTTTTGAGTAAAGAGATAGAGAACGGAAGTATTAAGCTACAAAAATAGCCCAACGACAAGTAGTTCGGGCATTGAATAAGGCACAAAACTGACAGCGAGGGACGTCATTGTCTGGGCCTAAACAGGTGATGCAGTAAGAATGAAAATATCTATGAGGTATTTGCTTTCCACAGGCAAGACCATTAATGTTTTCTGACATCAGTTAGAGCAAAAAAAAAAGATCCCCAATGGGGTACTTGTCTTTTTTTGAAGACTTCAGGTCTGAAACTCGAAAATGAAAATTTCAGGAGTCGGCCGACCGGTACTTGCAAACTGCTTCTGCTTCGGGCACCGCAAGGCAAGAAAGATTGATGTAATGGTGTCAGCTGCATGTTTTATACCCCTGACGACCTGATGTCATGGAAGAAGAGACAGCATCCGACGCAGAAATACAAAGACTCTGGTATTCAGGCTGGCTGAGGGCTACCTGCAGGCAGATAACCCAAATGTGATGACTGCAACAGTGAAACACGAAGATCACCACAACCAGTAGAAAGAAAAATAACAAAACTTCCCTGTAAGATGAGGAAGAGCTAGAGAGACAAGGGGGATGGAGGGAGGAAAAACCAGGACTGCAACAGTGAACACACTCTAACATCCACATATATGCTAAGTGTACACAACTGAGCTATGTTCGTGTTTCACTGTTGCAGTCATCACACTTGGGTTGATTCCCAAAACTGAAGAAAAAGGGAGGAGGCAGTCAAGAAACCTTGGGGGCTGGCTAGCATGCCCTGCAAGACTGCTGTGGGAAAGCTTGCCCTGGATTTGGAGAATGGTAGGTGGTAATGCTTGAAGGTATTAACAGAAGTCCAATTTGCAGCCTCCATGATGTCCGTGGTGGGGACCCCTCTAAGAAAAACTGCAGAGGTGAAGGTTGCCCTGGTGGAATGAGTCCTGACCCCCTTTGGGGGTGGTTTCCAATGCTGTTTGTAGCAGAAATAGATGCAGTGTGCTATCCATTTGGATATTGTTTGGATATGGCCTTGCCCTCTGTCTCTGCTGCGAAGCTGACTAGCAATTGGTCAGATTTTCTAAAGGATTTGGTCCTAAACAGATAGAATTTGAGCTGTCTGTGCACATCTAGAGAGTGCAAAATCCTTTCCCACTTGTTTTGTGGGTTAGGGGAAACGGTGGGCAAATTAATGGATTGGTTGAGTGCCACATTAGGCACCACTTTAGGCATTAAGAAGGGGTTAGTCTTGAGGGAGACCCTGCCAGTGTGGAAAATGATAAAAGGTTCTACAGCAATGAGTGCTTGTAGCTCTGAAACTCTTCTAGCTGAAGTGATGGCTAGAAGCAAAAGCTGTTTTCCAGGAGAGGAATTTTAACTCTGCTGAAGCTGTAGGTTCAAAGGGGGGTAGGGTGATATTTTCCAACACAAAGTTAAGGTCCCAAACTGGGGTTGGAGCTCTTGTGTGTGACCTCAAGTTGTTAGCCCCTCTTAGGAACTGTTTGATAAGAGGATGTGAGAAGAGAAGTGGCTCTGTGCTGAAATGAGCAGAGGTGTGCATTTTTACAGAAGAGAAGGATAGAACCCTGTGTAGTAGGTCAGCTAGGTAATCCAGGGTGAGAGGTAGGGAGGGCTGTGCTGTTTCGGCTCCCTTAGCCTGGATCCAGGTGCAAAACCTTTTCCACTTGTCAACGTAGAATTTTTTAGTACTGAGGCGTCTGGCCTCATGTATCACATCTAGAATTCATTTGCTTAGGCTGTCAGTTTGAGGAGAGGTCAGAGAATATGTCAGCCTGCCAAGGTTGAGTGTCTGCAATTGGGGATGCATGAATTCTCCATTCTTCTGGGTCAGGAGTGTAGGGATCTGAGGTAGGTGCCATGGTGGCAGGGGTGATGGGCTGCACAGCAGTGGGAACCATTGCTGGCATGGCCAAATGGGGGCAATCAGGATTGACCTCGGTTTTTCCTCCCTTATTTTGAGCAGAACCCTTGAAATGAGTGGTAGAGAGGGAAATGCATAGACCAAAAGGTTTACCCACTGAAAGGATACAGCATCCACTTTCCAGACCTTGTTGTAAGGTTCCCTGGTGCAAAATTTGATAAGCTGATTATTGGAGTGGGAGGCAAAGAGATCCACCTTCGGGGTGCCAAACTTATGGGTTACAAAGGTGAAGGTTCTGTGGTCTAGCAGGTTTCTGCTTAAGTTGTCTACCAGAGAGTTATGTGATCCTGGCAGGAATTGTGCTAGTAGGTGTAGTTGCATGGCTGAGGCTGTGTGTGCTGGAGGGTCATGGTGAGCCTGCAGAGAGGATAACAGTGAGTTCCTCCCCGCTTGTTGATATACCACATCACTGTGGTGTTGGCTGTTTTGATCAGTAGAGGCCCTGTGTAGGGTAGGGGGTCTGAAAGCTGTTAGGGCATGCTGGACAGCTAGCATCTCTTTTTGGTTTATGTGCAGATGTATTTGATTTGGGCTCCAATGGCCCTAAATGCACCTGCCATCCAGGTGTGCACCCCAGGCATAGTCTGCTGCATCTGTGGTGATGGTCTGGGCGGTGTGAGGTTGTGAGAATTTAAGTCTCTTGTGGTTTCATGCTGTTGCCCACCAAAGAAAGTCTTTCCTTAGACAAGGTATCACTAGTATGAAAGTTTCCAGGTCTTGAGAGTGTTGACACCAAAGGCTTTTTAGGTACCATTATAGTTTCCAAATATGCAGTCTGGCACATGGAATGAGTAGAATGTAGGAGGCCATGAACCCTAGAGCATGCAAAATTTTCCTTGCGGATAACTGGGTTCTGGTGGCTAGTTAAGAGAAGTATCCTGTCAGGTAGGCTTGTTTTTCTGGTGTAAGGAATACCATCTGGGATGGTGTGTCCAGGTTTGCTCTCAGGAATACAATTTTTTGTGTGGGTACAAGTTTAGATTTTTTTTCATTGATAGTGTACCCCAGGGAGGTCAGTAGGTCCTTTACAAATGTCAGGTGCTTTAACAGCTTTTCAAGGCTGTCTGCCTTAATCAGGCAATAGTCTAAGTAAGGGTAAATTTGAACATTTCTTTGCCTGCAAAAAGCAAAGGCTGGAGCCGGCATTTTGTGAAAACTCTCGGAGCAGTGGATAAGCCAAAAAGAAGCACACAGAACTTAAAGTGCATAGATCCTACCCTGAAACGTATATATTTCCTGCAAGATTCCCTGGTTGGGGTGTGTAGGTAGGCCTCTTTTAGGTCTAGGGTGGCTAATCAAGCATCCTTGCAAAGCATAGGAAGAAACTGCTGGAGGGTGAGCATTTTGAATTATGGTATTACCAGAAAGGTGTTTAGAATGGAGAGGTCGAGGATTGGGCACCAGGTGCCCTCTTTTCTGGGTACAAGGAAAAGTCTGGAATAAAAACCTAGTCTGCAGGAACATGCTCTATTGCCCTTATGGAGAGCAGGGAAAGGACTTGCTTTTTGGCCTCTGTCCACTGGTTTGGAGGAAGATCTGAACACCCTCCTGAGGTTGGCAGAGTGTGGAAATAAAATTTGTATCCCTGGGACACTATTATGATTACCCATCGGTTGTTGGCGATAGACGCCCGGGTATTTGCAGGCAAGGAGAGTTTTCCTCCTAGCGACAGGCAGGCAGATGTAAGGGGTGGAGGTGTAACATCATTGTGAGTTCTTACCATAAGGGGTGGCTTAGCATTCCCTGTTTTGGAAGAGGAAGAACTCCATTGTTTAGATCTCTACAGTCCTTGGGGCTGCTGTCTGGGAGGTCTGCTTCTCCTTGGTCTGAGCTCAGCTGGCTTGGAGGGGACCGGAAAGGACCAGTGCTTAAAGGGACAATGCTTACTGAACCTCGGACGGTGGACCTGCAAAAGGTCTGTCTGCATAGATTTAGCTTTCACTTCCATCTTTAAGACCTCTTCTGCCTTGGTGGCAAATTGTCTTTGTTCAATGGTAGGTCCAATAATTTTGATTTGACATGGTCTGGCGAGGTTTGTTCCTCATTAACCCCGAGTACCATCTCATAGCGCCTCTGTGCTTACATCAGTGTGTGTTATGAGATGATTGGAAATGTAAGCGGTTACCACAGAGTGCCGTCCAGCAGCGTTAGTAAGTTTACCGACATAATGAAAGGCTAAGGGTGAAAAATAAGTTGAAAAAGTAACTGGTTGTCGGTTACTGTCTCAACTTAGAGTGGCTTTTCCTGATGGTCCTATTGGACTTTTATGAGAAAATCACCTTAGAATGCTTACTGTCCTTTCTTATGATTACACTAAGCAGACTCCATCTGCGTTTCCTGAATGAAGCGGTGCTGGCCAATCAGATTCCTACAATGCAAACCACTGCTCGCATAACATCGCCACCCCCATTCTAAGTTTCCATTGTCCTGCTTAAATTAATAGAGGGTCCAACAGCAGCTTTGTTCTTTTTTCCATACATCTGCAGACGTTCGCTGCTTTGCTACTGGATACCGCTTTATTTTTTTTTCTGGTCCCCTTGGATTGCTGGATTGAAGAGAATACAGCCGCAGTCCCGCTGAAACTCAGTCAGCTTCAATGGCATCATACTTGTCTGCAGTAAGTGTGGTTGTGTGAGCGAATGCATGCATGAAAGTAGAATGCCTGTGTAAAAGAATAGGAGACTAGGTGTGTGTGTGTGAAAAAACAAACTTCCTTTATGTATATCTGCTGGTCCAAACTTTGAGGGCATTTCTTGTGCACAGCCCTCTTCAGGTCACCACTCAGATTTTCTATTGGATGTAGGTCTGGGATGTTTTTGTGTGTAAGAAAAGGAGTCCGTCTTGCAACCCTACCCCATAGTCCAGACACATGGAGTATACAGGAGATAACTATGTCTTATATTACACCTGTACAAGGAATATGATGCATGTCTACTGAACAGATAATGTGATGCAATTTCCCACCTGTAAATTAGGTGTTCGTTTCCGAATTTATGATTTGGTGCTTGTACATACCAGGAAGTGTTACTGAATGGCTGTTTCGGGGAAATCTTTCATTCTGGTGTCTGTGCATACATTATATTGAAAGGCTTGCTTGAGTGAATGCGTCATTTTGGTGGTTGTACATACTAGGAAACATTACAGATGTTTTGTTTGGGGAAGTATTTTAATTTTGGACATTATGCATACCGCAACATTCTACTGAAGGTGTTTCTTGGGTGAAGTGTTCATGCTGGTGGTTGCATATACTAGATATGTTACTGAAAGCTTGTTTGTGGAAACGTCTCATTTTGGGTGCATGTATACCTGGACATAATTACGAGGATGTTGCTTGGGGAAATAATTCATTGTGTATCAGTCAGGGAAGTGCTTGTGCATACATGGTCTCACTGCTGAAGTGACTGCTGGGCCAATTTGTGTCATTTTGGTGCCTGTGCATACAGAATGCAAACTGGAGGGGTTACTGGGGACATATAGAAAGTCAGTCTGCAAATTACATTCGGGTACATCACTTCTGCTTGTATTATTCTATTTGTGATCATATTGACTGAGTGAGATAAAGGTTATCACTAGGTGACTACTGACAGCATGGAGCTACCATATTTTTTGTGCATTTTCCTGGCTTTGTCAGTCGTGTGGAATTTATGTGGGAGGAAGGCCACAGTAATATCTAAGTGTTGTACTATTTTGACTAAATGACTCTGGTCTTCTCCTTACTGATGATACCGAGTCGGTTACATAACACCTGCACAATGTAACATAATGAATGCCTACTCAACAGGTTATGTGCAGCAATTATCATCTGTGTCTCAGCATGCATACCTTTGCAGTAATGAAAGGAAGGTCATTATCATGTTAGCAATACATGCAGTTACAATAGAGCAGTTAGTCATTATCACTTTTCTCGTAAAAGTCTCACCTGCTGTCACTGTTATTCACATAAGTAGAAGACGTTATCACTTGGATGCATGCACAAGTCAGTTGTGTTTTTTCTCTGCTTGGAGTCATTGCAAGCAACCCCACTCAGTCTTCATCAACTGCCTATCCTCCTAAACCGCTGATTTTTTTCATGCTGCATATATATATATATATATATATATATATATATATATATAAAAATGTATGTGTACATAATGTACTTGCACATATATACATTGATCACACGTGTATATATATATATATATATATATATATATATATATATATATATAAAAATATATATATGTATATATCTATATATATATATATATATATATAAATATATATACATATATAAAAACATGTATCTATAATTTTGGCGATTGTGCGTATCTCCACATTTTCCTGAAGGGGTCATTTGGGTGACTGTTTAATTTAGGGACATGTGTATAACATGTATTAATGAAGATGTTGGTAGGGGAAATAATTCATTTGTGGACCAGGGAAGTGCTTGTGCATACGTGGTCAGACTGCTGAAGGTCGTAATACAGATACAGTGCAACAAGTATAGGTTATCTATAGCTTAAGTTTCAGTGATGGTTATTATAATTTTTTGTTTATGTATCCAGCATTCAAGAATATTTTATTATCTGTTAACTATATGCACATACTGCATTGGGGAAAACTAATAGGTCTTATTGTAACCAGAGTGATGGTCAGATGCAATAACTGGAATTACTTTTGGCACTAATTCTTACACGGATGAACCAGATACATTTGACCTTTCTACTTGTATTACTGTACTTCTGCTTATACTCAGTAGTTGGGCAGAAGACGTTCACCTGTTCAGAAGGTATGGCGTTCACCTAATTGAAGAGGGCATTGCATGAGGAAAGCTATGTAGGATTGGTACCATGCAGCTTGTGAGAAAAATGAAAAACACCCATGACCAAGTAGGGCCAGTATAGTAAGTAAAACTACTATGAAAATATATTTATCTGAGTTTGGCAAATAACTGTGGTAAGAAGCTGGAGAGGATGCTGAGAAAGAACTGTTTTAGGACAGTGCTACCATGTACAAGCTAATATGTCAGTGACCATACTGCAATACTTTCCTTTTTAGTCTGCTTTTATCAGGCATGTTAGAAGTTTAAATGACAGGAAGGGCTTACTAATACAGAAATTGATCCCTTAGGTCCATTGCTGAATGGACACATGTAAAGAGAAAAGGCATAGGTAAGGCAGACCGCTGACACTGAAAGAGGTTGAGACTGCAGTGTTATCGGCTGTCTGAGTGGGTAGCCAGTACAGCTATCGGACAGATGAGATGGCCTTGCCTGCCACTGTCCCATGCTTGTCCTGGATTCATTAGTGGAGTGGCAGTCCTTACCTTGCTTTTTCTCTTTACATGTACCCATTCAACAGTATGTTGGCTACACCAAGAATGTGTATAATTAGAATCATATGTGTCTACATGATAAAACTGCTTCTGAATGCTGTGCACATCAGTTTTGTTAGAATTTAGGTTACGGAAATTATGATTTGTTTTAATAATTTGGTAAATAACTTTGCAAGGGAGCATGTCAGTGTGCCAAGTAATACCTCATTTTGAAGACAGTGTCACTCCTTACATGGTAAAAAAACTGTGCCTGTGCACTCTACACATGTACAGATATCAGTTTGTTTAGTCTTGTACGATTATGAAAATAATACATTTACAATATTTTTAATTATTATGCCCATATTTTTGCAAGGGAGCATGGCGATCATACAAATGATGCATCATTTTGAAGCTGACATTCAGATGCATAACTTCTACACTGATATGTAGGCTCTGTGTTACAGGTGATGAGATATTATGCTTTATAAATTATGAAAAAATATATTAACCATATTTCCGTGAATATCTCAAGAAAGGATCATCACGCAGTAATGGTTAAAGTATCATTTTAAAGCCGACATTAATACTAACAAATTACATTCAAATTGTATGGGTCTGCAAGGTACATTGACCAAGATATTATGCTTTGTTTTTCCAAAAAGGTAAAAAAATATACACAATATCAGCATTCCTTGCCAAATATTTAATAATGACTGATATACACATTCAACATTTACACTGTTGGAAAGGTCAGTGTCTGCTGAACAACTTTCTCGTTTACATTTTTAGTCTAGCTCTTATAAAGAGTTATGAACATTTATTTTCTGTATGGTATTACAAATGGTTTTCTGAAAATGAGCTCAGGCCGCACTGTTGTTCCTATGGTGGAATTAAGGCAAGCAGCTTTTCATGAGCTGCTACGGAGTGAATGAGTTAAGTTAAGTATGCCTTCTAAGGTAAGAATGAGAGACTGCTGCCATGCAAGATGCTTCTAAGGCATCAAAGACGTATTGCAAGCTGTGCTTAGTAACTTGGCTAGCAAAATGCATAAGCTCTTGTAATTATTTTCTGCACAAGCAGGAAAGGAAGATATTTTTTGTTTGAGAGGTTCCATGGTATGCTGCTGATATTTAAGCATGTGGAACTGACAATTTAGTGCACTAATAGCAAAAGTAGCAGAGGTGTACACTTTTACCCCATCTGACTAAAGCTCGGGAATACCTGTCTGAAAGGGTCCGATTCTTAACTAAGGTTGATTTAATTCCCTTACCTCTGGGTCAGCTGTAGGATTTTTGAAAAGGAATTTGTGAAAATCAGGTACTCGGTAGTACCAGTCAGGTTTCCTGGGAAAAGGAGAAAGGGTGTTAGGAGTCAAACCGGACTCCATCAAATCAACATCATCCAGGACAGGAGGAATGGCTAAAGGTCTGTGCTGTAGTAAACCTAAGAATTCTCAGAGTTTCTGACTGTGGATAGTCCTGACATTCCCATTGGAAATGCTCCCTTAATATATGAAGGGTTTTACCAAATGAAAAATATTCTGGTGGAGAGGCAGAAGGAATGGATTCCTCTGCATCAGAATCCTCAGAGAGGGGTTGCATGTCTTCATATTCAGAAGCAACAAAGTCATCAGACTCCTGTTCAGATAAAACTACCGGGGACAAGTCTTTCTTCTGGAAGGTTTGCCTGACCTCCCCTAATAAGCATAATAATGACTTCTGCCATTTTTAGCATTTGAGATTGAGGCAAGGAAGTAGGTGCCTGAGCTTGGGTCGTCAGTGTTTTGGGCATAGCTCGTAATCTGGGCCTTAGAAACTCGATAGTTTTAGAAAGAAGACGTGAAAGAAAAAGAATGAAGACGCAAAAGTCGTTTTGTGATGAGTATCAGTAGTGTGAGGTAGCTCCTCGGAAGCTGGTGCCTGCTCAGTGGCTGCGGACCCATCCAAGGTAGAGACATCCGCAGGATGCTTTGTCGAAGAAGAGTCTCACGGCATACCGAACGCCGAAAGTGTCTCAGTAGTGGCCTGCAAATCCACAGAAAAGGGCTTCAGGGGCTGCCTCACTGAGAACCGAAAAACTGACAAATAGCTTAAAGGAAGCGGCGGTGTTGGACCTGTGCAGTCTTGTCTCTGTCTTTATCCTTCCGTTTTTTCAGAAGATCGGTAGTCAGATGACTTACCAAAGCCATACCAGAAATTCAAGGACTGAGAGCAAAAATATCTAGCTACAATAAGGACCTGACAACGTAAGTTCTGGTGTTAAAAAAGCACAAAAGCGACAACGAGGGACATAGTGGTCTGGGCCTAAACAGGTGACGCAGTAAGAATGTAAGTCTCTGTGTGGTATAATCTTTCCACAAGCGAGACAATTGTTAACTTTTTCTGACATCGGTTAGAGCGATAAAAAAGGATCCCTAATGGGGTACTCAGCTTAAGAAGACTTCAACTTCAATAAGAAAACTGCCAACTGGCACTCATGCAAACTGCTTCTGCTCTGGGCTCCTCGACAAGAAAGACTGATATAATGGCATCGGATGACTGATTTTATACCAGTGATGACCTGATGTCAGTCCTGGAGTGACCACAACCAACACAAAAATACTAAGCCTCTGTTAATTAGATCAACTGACAGCTAACCCTGGCAGGATAACCCAAGTGTGATGACTGCAACAGTAAAACATGAAGAACATCTAGGAATATCAATACACAGCACAGTTCAGTAACTGCTACAGGTCCAAGGTAGAGAAGAATTTTTCTTTTTGTCATAATTATCCATAAACTTTGATTCATACCCGAAAGAGTGTGTGGCCAAGGTCTGATACTTTTAAGATCTATCCTTGATAGTGGAAGTTGCACAGGAACAAACTGCAGGATGGCCTGGTTATAATGTTTTTTTGGGAGGGGGGTTTAAACCAGCAATTTTCCATATGAAGGATCAAGGTTTTGGTATGCCCCAACACAAACGTATCATTGAGGAGAACCTCTAGGAAAGGGATGACTCAGGATTCCTTTTCTGACTCCCACTGACATGGAATTAAGATGCTTCTGAGGAGTAGAACAAAAACTCACTTAAGCAGAGACACCATAAACCTGACCATTTCTCCAGATTAAAGGAAAGAATAAAGGGAACCAGCAGAGAGAAGTCAACTTATCTCTACATTTCACGCAAAGTGTTGTCTAGATCCTCAAACTCCGCTACCAATGAAGAGCTCAGGGGGAAAGGCTTCAACAACAAACTCTACCCCAAATGCCTAGCAGGGTTACACAAGTAGTGCACGCAAGCAATAGAGATGGGATATGCTAAACAAACAAGTGATGGGGAAAAGGACTGAGTGAAAATTATCAGGAGTGCAGACGCAGCGCGTGCACACACACACACACATCTATGCTCCCCCCACCCACAGTGCTAACAGACCAAAATCTGTTAAGCTAATGATGGATGACAGTCTAGCACAAGTG
>NC_056734.1:951978105-952005991 GCF_019279795.1 Protopterus annectens | reverse complement strand
GTTTGGTGTGTATACACCTCAGCATCGTGGGTCACAATCCACAGTTATGTCATGGGTATGCATGCAGTTATGGCTATGCAATGTGTGCATGTTACGCACTGTATAGCAATATAGACGCCTCATTATGCCATGCAATGGCACAGTGTCTGTACTTCACACTGTATAGCAATGTAGATGGCTCACACTACCCTTTTATGCCCATGCACATTTGCTAAACATGCATTCTATCTGTAGGGCATACAGACATCACTGCAATGTGATGCCCATTAAAATGCTGTACATGTGTCAGGACACCATTATGTCAGACATGTATGCATGTAAATGCACACGTCAGCAGATTACATGTCAAGGTCACTTCAGCCATGTGTACTTTTAACCTGTTCTGGTCCACATGGTGTATCACTTACTACCATGATTGTGTGAACTGCATGGCTACTGATATGACACCTGCATGCTGTTGTGTGCAACCCAGGGAGGTATGCTAACTAACACTATTAATGTCTGAGCTGCATGCCGTCTGCTGTATCACATGCATGCTGCATGCCGTCTGTCAAATCACATGCATGGTGTGTCTGTGTGTGTGTGTGTGTGTGTGTGTGTGTGTGTGTGTGTGTGTGTGTGTGTGTGTGTGTGTGTGTGTGTGTGTGTGTGTGTGTGTGTGTGTGTGTGTGTGTGTGAGTGTGTGTGTGTGTGTGTGTGTGTGTGTGTGTGTGTGTGTGTGTGTGTGTGTGTGTGTGTGTGTGTGAATGTGTGTGTGTGTCTGTGTATTGTAATTTAGAGTCTTTCTTTGCATTCACAGGTGATGTAGGTGCGTTACCCTCCTGCGGTCCATCTGATGTTAGTGTCCCCACAGATACTATCAGTGATGAATATATGCATGAGGTACAGGCAGGGTTGTCAGGGGCTGAATCTGTGCCAATTGTTGCCATCCCAGCTATGTCCCCCTCTTCCCCGCACACAGTTCTGCTACCAACACATACCGTATCACCAGTGGCCATAGAGGAAGAACAGTCAGCGTCTGTTAGCGTGGAACAGGAACATGTGGTGGCTACAGAAGGTGTGTCTCCACAACATGGTGTCAATGTAATGACTGCAGATGTGCCACACAGGCATGTGGCCAGTGCTGCTCATAAGAAGACCTCTGGCAGACATGCACCTGCAGGACAGAGCGCAGCAACTGGTGTCACCAGACGTATGTTCCAGACTGTAATGATGGCACAGGCACGTGCTGTACAGAGAAGGGCAGTGGCTGCAGAGGGCTGATATCCGTACTCTAAATGACAACATCCAGGCATTGGCAAATGCTCAACAGCAGATTGCTGATGTTCTGGACAGGCAATTGGGTGACATGGTCGGAATCCTTGACCGTGGCATGGCAATCCACGAGCGTGAGCTGTCTGTGCTGGAACATCTGGTAGGAGTGAGGTGTAGGCCACGTGGACGTAGGCCAGCTGCACCACCTAGTGCAGGTCAACATGAGTGTGCCACCTCACATGCCCGCTCCCATAGTGCCGGTAGCAGTAGCAGTGCAGCTGGTGCTGCGCTGTCCACACCAGGACACAGCAGGCCACGTGGACATTGCCCTGGATGTTCCCAGTGGGGACACGGTTCCAGTGGACATGTGTCGTCAGACAGTAGCCAATCTGTACCTCTGCCTGGTAGGCCCGTGCAACCCCTGGCAGGCACAGGTCACGTGGCCGTGGCTGGACACAGTGAGCTGTACATCCTGGTCTGTACAATCTGGAGCTGTCAATAATACCCCTGTGTAGGCCTCACAAAAGGCAGAAATGTGTGCACACATACACGCACACGGCAAAAACATCTGTAGGGCACCGCAACACCCACATGCATAATGACCACACATGTCCAATCAGATCACTGGCCCTTAACAACACACATGATGTCATCCATTGGTGCAGCCTATGCCCTGGCAAACATTATCACCCTGTGCATATGATGAAGCCTGTGCCACATCCCTGTCATCTACACCATCGGTGCAGGGACATGCTCAAATGGTCTGATGCACAGGGTGAACAGAATAGTGAGAGAAGTGTATATTACATTAGTTGTGTACTGTTGACACACACCAGACATACCATGTAGTACAGGTTTATCATGCATTGTTATATGTTCACAGTATGTGTCTTGGTAACAACAGTAGCAGCATGTTGGTAATGATGCCCTGGTTCCCTCCTTATGGTCTACTTGCATGTGTCAACAAGTAGCAGTATTTGCAGTTTCCCATGTGTAAATGTGGAGTACTCACAGGCACGTATGGCAATATCAGCATGCTATACGTAGCCTCAACCTGACTGTTGGAAAGGCTAACATACCACAAATGTCCACACATATACTGATCCAGAAGCATGTGGGCTGTTTAATAGGCTACAGTGGCTAGAGACGTGACATCCATACCAGGTCACATCACAGGTATGTTGACATGGTGCGGGGGGTGTATACAGCGGTCCGGCCGATGATAATGTCAGATGCCACTTGATAGCATCAGGCCTCACTGTGTAGCAGTAATACCTTGTCACATTACAGGAACATGCCCACACTCACGGGGTCAACAACACTATAATGCACACTCCATAGTGTTGAGGTGAGGACTCCTGCCTATGTGGTAATCACTCTCACAGTACTGTGCACCCACACGATGTGACACAGAGAATGAACATGTACAGGTAGCCAGTAAGGCTGAGAACGATGGCATCAACAGGGTAGTAGACTGCATCACCATGAGGGGCTAGGGATCCTGTGTGTTTTTTATGGCAGCATACACCCTCACTCCATGCACCAGACAGCCATACATGCATACATGCACACACACACACACACACACACACACACACACACACACACACACACACACACACACACACACACACACACACATACACAGACACACACTGTGGAGTCCACAAATGTCATTCACATATGGATAGCTGACGTGAGTGATACACACACCACCCCTATGCCATGCTTTCCATACTGCAGTATGTACAGATCTCTATAACAGTGTACAGGGATGTGTAACAATTGGGATGTATTCCCCACCATATGTGGCATATATGGTCACACAAGCAAACACACATGGCAGTACTGTGAATGATACACTTGCTATATGATGATAAGTCTGACAGACATGAAGCAGTATTGGCCGCATTATGTGCACCAATGCTACCTCCGGCAATTCTGCTGCTATATGCACATGGGAGGATGTAAGTGTTACAGGTGTCAAGTGACTTACAGTCAGTAACACCCGACCGCTGTGTAGGTTTTATGTCTTCACCATCAAGTAACAGTAACATAGCATACTGTTTGCATATGTAATGGTAGGATGGCATGTCTTACACCTGTGAGCCATCCCCGGCAAATATCCATCTGCAAAGGTGGATCACCACTTTATGTACACACATCCATCCAAACCTGATGTACATCCTACCGTACTGTCAGTATTTCACCATATACAGGTGTCAATGATGGGGCTGTATTGCAACTGCATGTTGTACTTAGGCACAGATGAGTTACATACATCAGCTACTGCACATGCATGGTAGCTGCATGCACACCACTAAATGTACATGTGTGTTGGTCCTACATGCCTGTCATGTAGCCATGTTTGTATGCATTGCAATTGGTGGACATGTGTGATGACATACATAACACATGGACTGTTGTATGATATGATGGGTGTCATGGGTAACTAGTACAGAGGGAATGTGTCCTCGGTCAACATTGCTACCTCATGTACTGTTAGCATTCAACAGCCATGGACATACCTTCCATTTGCATGCATGCATGTGATTGCTGTAGCCACTTGTCTGCACGGAGGACAGCAAAAGCTATGTTATGTGCATATGTGTTGTGTGTGTGTGGTCCACGCACATATCCACTGTGATTACATGTATGTCATATCCAAATATGTGTTTTTTGGTGTACAGCGACAGTCATCTGTCACAGCTGTGTAAGACCCAGGGTCCCTGTTATGTGTAGAACCGACCTGGTTATGTACAGTGGTATCTTTGCAATGCATAACACATGATGGAACCCTGTCAGTACATGTGTAGTCTGCACAGTTGCTGTAGACCTATGTACAGTCCACTGGTCATGAGTCACATGGTGTTGTGGTAATGTATGGCTGTGTGTTGCTGGTCCAATGACATGGTGATGTCTGAGGGTTACATAGTAGACTGCAGCGTTTACCTCTGTGATCTGCACCTGAGACATCTGTGATGGCTCCTGAGTGTGTACTGGTCAGTACATGTGAGTGGCCTTCATGTACGTGGGGACAGTAACACCATACTGTGCCCTTCCGTGTTTAGAATACATGTGCATGCAAGACAGCCTTTTGCTACTGCTAAGTGTGCGAGCATGCCTAGTATGCCGTTGTGTAGATGGACACACGGTACATTCCAAACTGTGCTCTTCCATGTTTAGAATCCGTGTGCATGCAAGACGGCCCTTTGCAACTGCTAAGTGTGTGAGCATGCCCAGTATGCCGTTGTGTAGATGGACACCCAGTACATTCCAAACTGTGCCCTTTCGTGTTTAGAATCCGTGTGCATGCAAGACGGCCCTTTGCAACTGCTAAGTGTGTGAGCATGCCCAGTACGCTGTTGTGTAGATGGACACACAGTACATTCCAAACGGACGTGTAATACTAAGCGTGTGAGCATGCCCAGTGACACCTTGTGTCGGTGTTGTGCCTCTGTGTATGAGCATGGCCACTGACATCCTGATGGTGGTCATCCAGGCAACAGATGTCCATTTTCCACGTCAGGATGGATGCCTACATTGAACTCACTGGTTGACTGTCTTGAAGGGTGTACTGTCTGTGGCGCATCCCGTATCTATGTAGTGTTGTAATAGTGCTCCGTAGATAGGCAGTTGTCCAGCTCACACCACTGCTGTGTGTTTGTCTAATTCTACCTTGGGACAGTAATATGCTTTTAGACTACTCACTCTCTATACATTCCCTATCGGCGTCTTTGCCTTTGCGGATGATGTCATCCACCTAGAAGTATGCCTCTGGGAGTGCTGTGTTCCAGTAATCTCGGTAGCGTGTTCTGTAACTGCGTAATGCTGTAGTGTGATAAGGTAGTTAGGTGTATGTTCGACTCCCAGCCCTGCCAAGTGTGTGTGTGTGTGTGTGTGTGTGTGTGTGTGTGTGTGTGTGTGTTTCCAGCTGCCAGGGGACAGAGTAATGCTTTTAGATGGCTCACTCCACATACATTCCCTATCGGCATCTTTGCCTTTGCGGATGATGTCATCTGCCTAGATGTATGCCTGTGGGAGTGCGGTGATGCCGGAACTCAGTAGCGCGTTCTGTTATTGCATAATGCTGTAGTGTGGTAGACTAGACAGGTAGATGCTCGATTCCAAGGCATGGCAGGTGTGTGTGTTTGGCAGTTATACCGTATGTGTTGGTATCTGTGGGTGGCTAGCTGCGGGATGTGTTCAGTTTGTTTTGTTGCTGACCTATATAGTGTCCAAAGCCCGCATATTCTGCCAAGACACTGGGTTGTCAACACATACATTTGACAATAGGTCTGGTGAGTAACTGTCAGCAGCCCTACTCTTACCCTTGATACGGTCTGACCCGTGACGCAACATAACACACGTGCCTTGATGGTAACAACACTACATGATGCAGGTGGCACATGTAGTTTCCTTTTCATTCCTGTCTAATGCATTGCTGTCATGTGGTCCGCTGTTGTGATATAAATGCCATATCTACATATGTGTGTACATGTATATGTGTGTATGTATACATATATATATATATATATATATATATATATATATATATATATATATATATATATATATATATCTGTCCATGTATATATGTATACAAATAATATATATGATATATGTAGATGTAGAGGTGGACATAGATGTGAACATATGTCCATATGTCTGGGGACATCAGCACTATTGAATGTTTGTGCCGGATGATCTGTATGTGATAACCTGGGATCTATGTATATCTGCCATGGCGTGGTGGTAATGCACATCATCTGTAGTGTGCAGGGCCACGGGTTGTAGTCATGTAGACACCGGTTATTTTGTTGCTGGGAAGACCATGGGACATCGAGTATGGTGATGGTAAGGCACCTGTTGCCAGCAGTATGGATCTGAGCGACACTGAACAGTGGTTAATAATTTGGAGGTTCGGTATGGGTCATATAACTATTCATTAGAAGACTATACTATGCAGATGAGGTTGACTATAGTGTATCACATTTATCACCAGGGTGTGCTTCTGGTCCCTGGAGTGTATGTGTGTAGTCAGCCGGGTGTAGGTCTCAAATATAGTTGACAGCATGGGAGGGGGGGTTAGGCATACTGTGCGTACATTGCAGAACTGTGCCTCGGGAGTGCTCCTGCTTTAGCACACCTAAGCTAGGGGTGTGTCTATACCTGCCTGGTGACATTGGGAGGGATAACAGCAGTGGTGGGGTAGTCAGGGTGTACAGGCTGCACAAACAGGTGTTGATCAGCACAATCAGCAGATGACATGGCCAGCCCACACATGAACAGTACGTTAATGCAAGTAAGCAGCATACACACAGGTTTCGTCCACACTCTACACCACCAGTGTATACCTGCAGGGATATTTCATGACACAGTCCAACCAAATGACACGGGCTGCAGCAGGCAACATATATCAACATGTGCAGGAGGCTGGGGCAGTGAGGATGTGTATGCTGCCGAACAACCCTTACTGGGGTGACATAAGACTTTATAGACTGAGGGTGACTTACCAGGGGCTACATTGGCTGGGGATGTTGGAGCACTATGGGGTGGACAGAGACCTCCTACAGCAGCTTGTTGACCTGTGCCTGACACATCAAACAGGCTGAGGGAAATGCATCACAGTGGATACCTTGGGATGTGTTGGCCTAGGTGTACTAGCCATAGGTACCTCACACAGCACAACTGGGGATATCATGGGTATCTCACAGGCATCTGCATCCAGAGTATTGCACCAGTTCACAGATTCCATGTCAACACATACTAGTGAGCACGTACATGTCCTCAACACACGTGATTAGTGGACCAGCAATATGCATCTGTTCAACCACATGGATGACTACCCTGGGGTACTGGATGCTATAGCCTGCACACGTAGCACCACCCGGGGAGTGGGGTAGGGTCTACAGTCACTGCAGGGGCATACCCTCCAACAGCTAGGCCATATGCGATGGCCAGGGCATGAGATTGAATGTGTGTGCTGTCTGCCCTGGAAGCTATGATGTGTCTGATATATGGCTTCTGATACAGCTGTAGCACACCAATGCCTATATGGACATCCCCTACAGTCTCCTAGTGGGGGATGCTAGGCAAACACTGGTGTAGTGGCTGATGACACCCATCAGCAATGCACACACACCTGAGCACTCACACCATACTGAGGCGGATGCACAGGCAAGACATATACTTGTGCATGTGTTTGGGATGCTCAGTTCACAGTTCTGGTATCTGGACACATCTGTTGGAGCTCTTCAGTATTCACAAGCTGCATGCATACAAGTTGTTATGGTATTTGCTATGCTACACAATGTTATCCTGCAGTAACAGTTGCAGCAGGAACAGCATGGAGCAGGGCCACACAGCTCAACACCACTGCCAAGGCCTGTGCAGGCACAGTGTGACTTGGTGAAGGAACTACCTGAGTAGGGCACAGTCGGCAAAAGCCCGTGCACAGTATGACCTGCCCTTGGCAAAGAGGCAACACAAGGCATATGCACTGACACAGTAGGTACCCATGGATTTCCCCCCTCTGACCCACACACAGTACAATGGGTGCCAAACATGACAGTACCTGTGCTCGGCCATGTATAGGAGGTGCACTGTGAGCATCTGACATAGGCAGCACTCCAGCACCATCCTCAAGTCTGGAACACACCCAGGGTATGTCTATTGACCTAACAAGTGGCAGTTGTATTAGAATGTGTAGTTACCCATTGCTATGGTATGTATGTGAGCATACAAGTGACTGTGGTGGCCAAATGTTAGGGCAGCAGACAGTACACATCCATAGTGGCACCATGACCTCTGTAGCACATACGGGTGTCACAATGGTAGCTTGTAGTACACAGGGTGTCCTAACCCACTGCAGATTATGGGCTGACCATCATGTGTGTCCGTACAGCCCATACATGTTCCATGCAGCTGGACGGAGGTGGACCAATACAGACAAATGATATATGATGGCCTATGGATATGCCAATGACTGACCCCAACCCCCTATGACACACACAGATGACAGCAGGCCAGGCAGTTTAATGTAGGTTGTGTAAGCTAGGATGTCCAACACCACTGTGCTGGTAATTAAAGCTGGGAACTGATGTACCCTGGTATCCCTCCAACCAGCAATTTAGGTAGGTCCACACACTGACATGGAGTACCCGGCATACCAGTACAGTAGCGGCAGATGTGTACAACTGTTGGCTGTGCTCCCCGTCACACCTACACATGTGAGAGTCATGTGCACCACCCACGGTGCTGTGTAGGACTGTGGTTGTGGTTGCATGTCCCCCCACGCTATGCAGACATGTAGCAACTGTCAATGCCACATGACCATTAGCTGCCCTGCAGACATAGCATGACACCTGTCTGTGTAGAACAGAGGGGTCAGCAATACAGTACTAACTATCTGGACATGTGACACATGCAATACAGTTGACCATACTTTGCATGCTCACACACATGACGGTATGATGGTATTGTCGGTCGACAACATGCGTAACAGTCATACTGGGCATGCTCACACACTGAAACACAGGATGGCCAGGCATGCATACACCAGTGGTCTGGACATATCTGCCAGTACATTGCTATACTGGTGGATGTCTGCGCTGTATGGTGTGTATGTGTGTGGTCTATTGTCTGTATATATGCCATGGTCTATTGTTAATTCACATGAGCTATGTGCGCAGGGTACTTCTACCATCACATGTATAGGGCGGTTCTTTGTTTGCGCACAGGCTGATGCCTTTGGATACAGACCGGGTAAGGCACAGTCCAGCAGGTGGGAGCTGTTGTGCATGGGTTTGCACAGTGTTAAGCACTGCTGACCTCTGGTCACAGCACCTTATACACGTTTAGACTCCACATTTCTTTGACAGTGCACTACTGGCATACTGGTAGACAAACACGCTTACAGCCGCTCGCTCTCCGACATTTCCACTTACATTTGTCACTCATGCTGGGTGTGTGCGATCCCTTGTGATGTGTATTACATCGGACTACATGACTACAGTATCGGGTATGTGTAACCATTTTGCGATGGCAGGCGTTTGACTGTATGGACTCGGCGGCCTGTCCAGTGACGTAATCATATTATATGCATGTTCCTCATATGATCTGCTCCCATTTGCCTGATACATGGGAACCGATACTCTGCAATGCTGACATGTGACTTGAGTTTGTTAACGCAGCTGTCTGCCGAGTCATGCTACCGCATACCTACTGCACGTTGACCACCTTTCAGATTGCAAGACGGGAGACTGTAGGAGTGACACCTTTCCCACTTTGCATGGGACAGTCCCTCATCACACATATCTCATGTGACAATACCAGAACTCTCCACCAATCGGGGACACATTTCTGCAGAATCAGGGACAGGTCAAGAAAAATCAGGGACACTTTTACAAAAGTAGTGCTATTAACTTGACACAATGACAGAATCAGAGCATATGACTTAATACACATATTCTGAAGTAACAGTTGTTTATAGCTCTTACTTATTGTCATTAGTCAGTAAGTGTAATTCACCACCTTTCCTTCACCAGCCACTAATTTTAGGAGGGATTAAGAAGGACACAGTTAGACTTTCAGTCAAACTCAGGGATGTACCTGACATTCAGGGACAGTTGAGTGGTATGGACAATACTCTAGCCATTGCAACTGTCCTGAGTAGGGGACCTTCTCATGTTGTAGGTGTCTGTACCGGTTGCTTGTTACAGGTCTTGTATACCTGACACGTCGATATGTCATATGTAGTAGCATAAGCAACTATACTGCTGCTAGACTACGCTTTGATTTGTTCCGATATGTATATTTCTGTACTATGCATGGCTGTAGGTATGTTCTGCCCTGGTACATCTGACAGTTCTACAGAGCAGGTTCCACTTTGGCCATTCAGACTGGTGGCAGCCCTACAGACCCTATATGTAGAGCTATCACATGTGTCAGGGCAACACATACCCACAGCCAGTAGTAAATGGACGACTTCTACGGTTTGCATACATTAAGGTTATTCATGTATCATTATAATTGATAATACTGTTTCCTATTACATGTAGCTGTTACTGATACAACAAATTGATGTCTGACACCACTACGCACACTATATAGCCTCCATTCCCAAACTCACAGGCCATGTGCCATAACTGTCATTTTGCAGGACACAACTGCCCGGATGGGTGTGTCCCGCACAGGTGGACGGGTGTTGAACCTCTTCTATTATGCTATCATTTACCTGAGGTGGTCAGCAACTTATGCACTTTCCGTCAGTAGCAGAACTCACATACTAATGGGTGTGAATGAACACTGTATCAGGAACAATGCATAACACCCTGTGGGACACATTTAGATGATTGGTTCTATTAACCAGACACATTCACAGTCACAGAGCATATGTATTCATTCACATTTGTCGATGTACATGCCGCTTATGACTCATACATGTTGTCATCTGTCATTACCTGTATTCCGCCACCGGTTCACCTAATATCATTAGTTCTGGCAGTGTTTAGTTGGACTTTGTTACATTCTGATACATAACTATGGACGTCCATGCTGATCGGGTACACGGCACTGTGTAGGTCTCTATGTATTCCCCCGATGGTTTACAAACTATCCGGAAGATGTGCTCTTCAGGTTTGGGAGGTGTAGGCGTATGCTATGCCCACATAGGAATATTAATGACTTCCACTGGGCGGGCCTACTACATCTCTGCCAACCAGCACCTGCACACTTAAGCCCATTAATGCATACCCATGGTCCACCTACCTGGCACCCCTCTACAGCAGTCATGACAAATACTTACTGCAGCTGGAGTATGAGCACACCCCTACACATTGCCCACTCTCCCCATCTCGGGACACATGCCGTACGTTTTGTCAAACCATGTAATGTTAAGTTGTCAATCTCGCCTTCATTCTTGCTTGATGGGTTCGGAGCCGATCCCTCGGCTCCGACTCGGCACTTGCTAAGCTCGAGAGTCACTTTTACCAGCTCGAGGCAGCCCCATATCCCATGATGCAAGGCGGTAAGTATCCAGATCTCGTTTGCCGCTTCGCTTATGAGGTCCTCCTTTACCAGCTCCTGGTAAGTGATTCACTTTATTGATATTAAAGCCCCTTTTGTTAAAAAACCTTTATTGTTAGTTATAAGTTAATTATTTAGATTTCCTGACAGAAAATCCCTGTCTCTTTTAATATTTTTAGTCAAACTTTACCCATCCCATCCCTCCCTGTTAGGGTGTGTGTGTGTTTGTTTTAGGAATACCTTTTGGTATTTTCTTTAATTTAAATTTTGACTGGTGTGTGTGTGTGTTGTGAAGCACCATGTCAAAGGAGAGGGTCTCAGGTTTTAAGAAGTGTGACTCGTGCTGTCAGAAGATGTCTCTGACAGACGGTCACACTTGCCTGTATTGCCTGGGGCCTCTTCACCTGCAGGACTCCTGTGCTATTTGTCATTCCTTCAGCCAGAGAGTCCTGCAGGAAAGACAACAAGCTGATACTTAGGGGCCTTCTTGCCGGAGGGCTCTCCGGCCAAGTCGGCTCCATCAAAATCAGCTAAATCTTCCAAGGCCCAGGCTTCTGTGTCTAAGCCTGCGGCCTCGGCTCGCTCGAGTCGAGATCGCTCGGCTGGAGCCGATTCTGGCTTAACAAAGCTTCGGCACCGATGGCTATCGGTGCGAATCTATCAACCACTTCGTGTCGGCTCCGATTGGTTCCGACCACCATGTGGCACAGGCATCGGTGTCGGCTCCGATCGGCTCCGACACCGTTACTTTTGTGGCTGTATCGGCTCTGGCTGGAGGCGATACATAGCTTCCTGTCGGCTCCGATAAGTCGGCTCCGACAGGATCTATAGTATCGGTTCCGATGGCTCATTCCAGGAAGAGGTCGAGGTCTCCTTCCTTGGAGCCGATACTTTCGGTCCGGCTTCACCTCTTCTTTCGGAACGGAGCCATCGGAGCCGATCTTCAAGGTCATCCAGACTGTCAGATCATGACCTAGAGAGAGTGGTCAGTAGATTACTTAAGTCACAGGTACTGGCCCAAATGTTACATAGTCCATCTCAACAGGCGACTGTTGGTCCACACCCGTTACAGTTCCTCCTTCAACTCTACCCCAGAGCTTGGAGTTGGAGTCTTCGGAATGGTTACTGCTACGGCTGGAGGACGGATACCCCTTCTGTTCCTTCAGCCTCTACTCTTATCTCCTCTTCGAGACCTTCCTTAGAGGGATTCGTGGTCGGGCTTCCATGGTCTCCTCCGAGGGGTGAGTGGCATCGGACCCTTGTCCAACCCGCTCTTCCCCTTGGAGCCTCGGCCTTGGTGAGCTCGGCTCCGACATCTGCCTCGGAGACTTCCCTTTCGTGGTCCCTGGAGTTCCTAGCTCTTGAACGGGTTCTCTCGGACCTGCCTGGGAGGGAGCATTCGAGGTGATGAAGAGTGTGCTGGCCACTGGTATCAGTCAGCAGTCTGTTCCCGTAGCTCCTCCCTCTATAGTACCTGTTGACATCTCTGCCATTTCTCTTGCTACAGGACCCAGAGATCCTCTGCCTCAGGTTTCCATTGGGAATTTCCCTCTTCCGATGATTCTCCTGATGTTTCGGGAGATCCTCCTAGGAAGAGGACTTGTAAGAGGAAACATGTAGACTCCCGAGTCTGTCACTTGGATACTGACTTTGATGAGTCAGAGGGATCCCTAGATCCTCTGAGGATGTCTCCTTCTCAGACATCCTAGAACTCCTTAAACAGAGGGGAAACTGGCCCACCAACAATCCCTCTGAGGATGAGTCAGTATACCTAGAGGCGTTTGGATCTCGGCCCTCCACCTCATGGGTGTCTCCGCCTTCGACCCCTTATGCAGGTTATTGCACGAAGGCATGGGCAGCTCCTGACTCTGTAGAGCCAGTCCCTAGGAGGCCTTCAAAATTTATCACTGCCCCGTGACAAGCAATTCCTCACTAAGGGTGTCCCGCTGATGCCATGGTGGTGGCTGCGGCCACCAAAAGGAACTTGCAGATCCTTCGTGCCCGTCCATCCTCCTAATAAGGACTCTAGGACGATGGATAGGTGCATAAGCGGATGTTTTCCTCAGCGACCTTTGCTATGCGTTCGCTGAATTACCTATGTCACTTCACCAGACTCCAGAGGGATATCCTTAAGGAGCTGGGTGAAGTAGTTCAGGATCCTACAGCTGCAGGGGCTCAAGAAAAATTGCTTCGCAGCTAGGAACCCTCAATTCCATTGCAAACTCCTCCATGCGGCTAATATCTTATGCTGCGGATGGAGCGAGTAGAGCCGCAGGTACAGGTGTGGCTCTTAGACGCCAAGCCTGGATGCGGCTATGTGATTTTTGGATCCCTTTAAGGCGTCCTTCACAAATTCTCCCTTTGATGGGTCAGCTTTGTTTGGCCCTCAGGTGAAGGAAACCTTGACCAGGTGCGAACAGGACGGCAAGACTCTTTCTGCTGTTGGAGTCCGTTTTCCACCCCTTCTAGACCTTATCCCAAAGGACAGAAAGGTGGGAAAATGTGGTTCCGTAAATCCCAAGGAGTCACGCCGGATTCACGTGGTCAGTTTACCCCTAGAGGCAGAGGGGGTAACAACAACAGACACCGCTCTAGAGGCAGAGGGGGTCCGAAAACCAGGGAAACAGAGCCTCTCGCTGACAAGCCCTTTCAGCATCCCTGAGATGTTGCCCGGCTGTCCCTCCTTGGAGGCAGTCGGAGGAAGATTATCACTGTACCCAGAAGCCTGGCATTCCCTCACTCAAGACAGATGGGTACAGTCGATCATATCCAAGGGTTACATAATTCCTTTCGAGGAAAGTCCTTCCCTCAAATTCCCTTCCAGATGTACCACCGGTCTAAGGGAAATTGCAGAGTTAGAAGTCTCAAAACTACTGCAAAAGAGCCATTCAGCCAGTTACAATAGACCATTCAGAGCCCGGAATCTACTCAAGGTTCTTTTGGTCCCCAAAAGACGGGAGACTGGAGACCAATATTGGATCTCAGCAGACTCAACAAGTCTGTCAGGAAGACAAGATTCCGAATGGTCACTCTTCAGTCAATTCTGCCCTTCTTACAGAAGGACAACTGGATGTGCTCAATAGATCTTCAGGATGCGTACTATCACATCAAAATTCACAGACGCCCAGGAGATTTCTCCGCTTTCGGCTGGGGTCCAGTCATTTCCAGTTCAGAGCCCTGCCCTTTGGTCTCACTACAGCCCCAGAGTGTTCACCAAATGCATGGCAGTGGTCACGGCTCACCTGAGACGCCAAGGATTCCAGGTGTTTCCGTATCTCGACGACTGGCTCCTGTCAGCCACCACCAGGCATCAGCTTATACAAGCCAGGGATTACACAATAAACCTTTGTTCTCATTTGGGCATCTCAATCAACTTAAAAGTCATCCTTATCGCCCTGCCAGTCTATTACCTTCATAGGCGCAAACTTAAACACTGTTCGGATGTCAGCTACCCTTACAGATCAAAGAGTTTCAGACATTCAGAGTCATGTCAGGATCATTCTGGCCAACAAGAAAGTACAGGCCAGAATGGTTCTAAAGGTATTAGGTCTCATGGCTGCGGCCATTACTCTTCTTCCCTGGCTCGATTCTACATGCCTTCTTCAGTGGATGCTGTTCACACAATGGTCATACCAGCAACTTCCAATGCGTCACCAGATTCTGGTGACACAGACATGCAAAGAGCATCTTACTTGGTGGATCACATCTCCTCAGGTTCATCAAGGCAGGTACTTTGTACCCCATCCCGATAGCCACTGTCACCACGGATGCCTCCCTGATCGGGTGGGGGTCATTATCAGGGCAGGATGGTTCATGGGACGTGGCAGCCGTTCGAGTACCATCTGCACATAAATGTCCTGGAGATGAGAGCAGTGCTTTTAACGTTGCAAGCCCTCAACGACTTTCTTCCCGTAGGGACAATTGCAGTCCACACAGACAACATGTCTGTAGTTTGGTATATCAACAAACAGGGCGGAACCAAGTCCTACCCCTTGTGTCGAAGCGCTCAGACTATGGCAATGGGTGATCTCCTCTCATCGGTTTCTGGTAGCAACGCATATCCCTGGGAAAACCAACATTGTAGCGGACAGATTGAGCAGAGCTATTCTCATGCCTCACGAGTGGTCTCTCAAGCAATCTATAGCGGAAGAGATTTTTCTGGAATGGGGTCGTCCATGTTGCGATCTTTTGCTACTCCCAAAACAGCAAATGTCCAGACTTCTTCAGCCTCTTCCCTCTATCTGGCCATCCCCCCAGGGACGCTCTGACCCAGGATTGGCCCCAGGGACTTCTTTATGCCTTCCTCCATTTCCTCTGATCCCTCAGGTTATCCAGAAAGCTACCGCTTTGAGAGCCAAATTGATTCTCATTGCCCTTACTGGCCTCGACAAGTTTGGTTCCCGTTCCTCCATCATCACCTTTTGGTGCAGCCGTGGCATCTGGACCCAGTGCCAGATCTTCTAATACACCAATCGGGTCAGCTGCACCGGTCAATCCCTTCTCTCAACCTCACAGCATGGTTGCTCCACTTCCTTCCTTAGCCAGGCTTCCTTTGATCTCTAACCCAGTTAGAGACATCATAGTAACCAGCTAAAATCCTCTACCAGGAGGATTTATACAAGCAAATGGAAACGTTTCTCTTATTGGGCTAAGGCCAAGAATATTGATCCTTTTACTGCCCCTGTTCAGGCAGTCCTGGACTTCTTAGCAGAGATTTTTCATGCAGGCTCCTCTTCTTCCACAGTCAGAGTTCAATTGGCTGCTATTTCCAATTTTCATGTCGGGATAGCAGATCATAATATTATGTCCCATAGGCTCTGCAGGGCCTTCTTGAAAGGAATTTTCCTACTAAAACCTCCAATCAGGAATCCTCCTCCTCAGTGGGATCTAAATTTAGTGCTGACATCCTTGATTCTTCCCCCTTCGAGCCAGCTGCTTCTTGTTCCCTGAAATATCTTTCTTGGAAAACTTTATTCCTAGTGGCTATTACATTGGCCAGGAGGGTGTCTGAACTTCATGCTCTTTCGGTTCGACCCCCCTATTTGGTTTTTCACAAAGACAGAGTATCTTTGAGAACTAACCCAACCTTTTTGCCTAAGGTCGCTTCAAAGAACAATTTGAATCAATCCATTGATCTCCTGTATTTTTCCCTAACTATTCAGATAGAGCTGAACAAAAGCTACATTATCTTGATGTCCACCGTCAACTTAGATATTATTTGGACAGAACAAAAAATTTAGAAAATCTGATCAACTTTTTGTTTCCTATGCGGATAATAAAAAGGCCTTCCTGTTTCTAAAGTGACTTTGTCTAGATGGCTTTCTTCGGTCATCTCTGAAATTTATCTGCTCAGGGGAAAACAGCTGTGCTCAAAACCTAAAGCACATTCAACTAGGAGCTTAGCTACTTCTACAGCTTTTCAAGCTAGACTTCCTTTAGACACTATTTGTGCAGCGGCCACTTGGGCCACTCCTCACACTTTTGTTTCCCATTACAAATTGGACTTGGCCTCCAGGGACAGAGCCAGTTTTGGCTCTACAGTCCTCAAGAGTTTGTTCCATTGAGCCACCCAGGATAGAGGTGCTAGGGACGCGGTCCCATCAAGCAAGAATGAAGGCGAGATTGACAACTTAACATTAAGAAGTTATGTACCTACCATAACGTTCCATGTTAGTTGTCTTCTTAGGTTCATAGGTTCATAGGTTCATACTAGGCTATCTGCCCGAGGGCATTTATAAGCCTAGCCCATTGTTTTGTGGCTTACGCCACCCCTTTAGTATGGGGAACTATACCCATTATTTTGCTGTGCCTCTGTCGAGCAGTGACACTGAGGTAATTCCTGGGGTATATCTGCGATCTCCCATCCATTGGTCAAGATTTCTCTTGAACAAGGCCAGCGAGGTGCTCTGCCTCACATGTACCGGGATTTTGTTCCACAGCATAGGGAGTCTTTGGGTGATGAATCTATCCCTCCAGCACGCCCTATTAATAGCCGTGTCGAGGTTTAAGTCTCCGCCTTGTGGCTCTGATGGATCTAGATTTTTGAGGTGAAGCATATTCATCAAATCTGGGTTTGACATGGCCTTGTATGTTAGGCAAAGGTCACCTCTGAGCAAGCGGTAAGCGACTGAATAGAGCTGGAGTTCTTTCAGTCGGGCAGCATAGGACAGATTTTTGAGACCCTTTATCCTTTTGGTGAGGAACTTTTGTGGCCTCTCCAGCTGCTGCAAGTGTCGGGTCAGATACATTCCAATGGGGCATTGTACTCAATCATTGGTCTGATGAGTGATGAGTAAAGGGAGACTATGACCTCCCTTGATCTAGATGAGAATCCCTTCATGATAAGGTGGGCAATGTAGAAGGACTTCCTAACTACTTTAGCTACATGGGTGTCGAATGACAGACTACTATCAACCTGGGTCCCCAGGTCCCTGATAACTTCTTCTGTGCTCAGTGGATTGCCACCTATTTGGTAGCTAGGGGTAACCTTGTTTTTCCCGAAGGGTATGACTATGCATTTTGGCATTTAACTTTAGGCCGTGGCTCTGGCACCAGTTATCCGTTTCTGTGAGACCCTTCTGAAGGATATCTGTGTCAGATGTGTTTTCTACTATGGCGCCCAGTTTGCAGTCATCTGCAAACTTTGTCAGCCATAACCCTCCTGTGTTTGCTTGTACTTCGGAAAAGTAGATGCCAAACAAGAGTGGGCCCAGGACTGAGCCCTGTGGGACACCACTTGTGACAGGCTTTGAGTCTGACATGGCGCCAGCAACTCTGACACTGTGGGTTCTGTCACTCAGCCAGTTTGCAACCCATCTTGTGATGTATGGGTTAACATTTAAGCTGATGAGTTTTTCAATGATACCCGAGTGGGGTATTGTATCAAGGCCTTAGCCAGATCGAGGTAGGCTGTATGGACTGCCTTTCCTCATCAATGGCTTTGGTGACTGTTTCAAAAAGTCAACCAAGTTTAAAAGGCATGATCTGCCTTTGACAAAGCCAAACTGGGTTGGATCCAAAGTCTGCAAATTCCCTATGTCTTTATTTATGAGGTCCATTATGATCCTCTCCATGGCTTTGCAGATAAGGCTTGTCAAGCTAATGGGCCGGTAATTTCCAGGGTCTGTGGAGGCACCGCCTTTGTGAAGTGGGACCACAGTTGCAGTGCGCCACTCCTGGGTACGTATCCAGAGGTAAGACTTTGATTAAACAGCTGTCCTAGCTGTGGGTTTAATTCCTCATTGAGTTCGTGGAGCACACAGCCGGGGACACCATCGGGTCCCATGGATGCTGTGTTTTTGCTTTGGAGAGCAGTTCTCACTTGGGCGCTGGAGATGTTTGGGGGCTGCACTCATTTGGTATAGATATCTCTCCTTTTGGGGGAGGGAGAAGTTTGCACTGAACATGTCAGCCAGTATGTTGGCAATGTCTGTAGGATCAGTAATCTTTACATCATTTTGAACTAGTTCTGAGCATATCTGGGAGTTTCCTCCTAGGTTTCTAACATAGCTAAAGAAGGCCTTATGATTGTCTTTTGAGTCTTTAGCTATTTTTCTCTCGAAATTTGCTTTGGATGATTTTATGAGAGCTCTTAGTTTTTTACTTATAGTGATCAAGGGTGTCTTACCTTTTAAGGATTTTGCTCTATCTTGTAGTAGCTTCCTCCTTTTGTTGTAGAGTTTGTTTATGGCTGGGGTCCACCAGATTGGACGCTTGCCTTTGGTACAAAGAGTCTTTGTTTTGCTTGGGATTGCCTTATCCATGCAGTCCTGCAGGTGCTGGTAGAAGGCGTTTGTAAGTGATTCAGCGGCTTGAGTATTGTTTTCCATGGCTCGGGGCCTGAAAGGAGACCACACTAGTCTTTAGAAGTGTGAAGTCGGCTTTTGAGAAGTTCTTTACTGTGGTCTTTTTATTTCAGGTGGGGTGGGATGAGGACCTCCAGCGAGATTAGTTTGTGATCTGATCTCACCAGTGAGGGGTATACTTCGGTGTTGAACATTGTGCTCCCATGTTCGTGATGATGAGATCAAGTATGTTATCTCCTCTTGTGGGGTGGTGACTAGTTGTTCCATGGCATTTGAGTTTATGAATTCCAGGAACTTTTGGGCTAGGGTGTTTGGGCTTGAGTAGTGTTCCCAGTCTATATTAGGGTAATTGAAGTCACCTAGTATGATGGTGTTTGGTGATACATTTATCCCTCTAGTGTTTTCAGGAAGGCCATGTGAGTTTCCTGAGTTTGTGAGGGTGGCCTGTAACATGCTACAATTTGCAGAGCAGTCTTGCCTATGGTTAATTGCACCTGGATGGTCTCCGATGCATCGCGTTGCCACCAGTCTTGAGGTGTGGGTGTCCTTGATGAATATGGATACCCCCTCCTTTCTTGGTATTGTCCGGATTTTGGGGCGGAACGCATGATATGAGGTAAAACCTGATAGCGCTGGGGTGCTCTCAGGAGCCTTGAACCAGGTTTCTGTCACAGCACAGACATCGATGTTCTCCATACTGAGAAGGGCCTCGAAAAGTGCATTTTGAGATTTAGACTTCTGGCATTGAGCAGCATTACCCTTAGTTTTTTCCTTTTTGTGTTCTAGGGTGGTAGGTTTAGAATTTGAGCCTTGCCTAAAAGGCACTATGGGGTGGCAAGAGCCTTTGCCAATATCCGGAATCCCAGGGTGACAGGTGCAAGCCGTCCCTTAAGCAGCGTGGCTTGTCCAGCATGTCATCCCAGGCAGACAGATACTGGATCCCCTTTGAATGACACCAGTGTTTAAGCCAATTGTTAAAGCTGATCATCTTATCTCTGTATTGTGGCATCATTCTTGGTGAAGGTAGGATACTGCTCAAGGTCAGGGTCATACCTGCCTGGGCTACATAATCAGAGAGCTCCTCAATGTCTCTTTTCATGTAGTCCAAGGAGTACGTCTCAGGTCGTTTACACCAGCGTGGACAATGACTGAGTCATATTTGTACCTGCTGTTGAGAGACCTGAGTGCTTGCGTTATGTGGCGGATTCTAGCGCCCGACAGGCAGCTTACTGTGACCTTCTCCTTACTCAGTCTGGTGAGCGGGACATCAGTGTGTCTGACTATGGAGTCACCAATGACTAGTGTGTCTGGCATTGTGTTTGGCCTTAAGGGCTGTGACTGTTTGACACTCTGACTGTGAGGTCTATGTGTTGCGGTGTTGTGTTCTGAGGTGGTGGTTGTTTGGGTGTCTGCTTTGGTGGCCTCTGCTGTTTTGGTAGATTTTGATCAGAGCCTCCGGTATGTCTTTGTGTGTTTATGTGTATGATTTGAGGTTGTAATGGTACTATGTGAGACTGGGTCTATAGTGTGTGTGGTAACCTTCTCCTCCTGACTGGTCTTGCCAGTCCTATGTTGAGAGAGCTCAGCCTCCAGTTTGGCCGTATAGTTGCATCTCGCATGTATTTGTGTTTTGTGGGAGGAGGAAAGGGTTGTCTGTGTACATGAGGCAATTGAAACATTGCCTCAATATTCCCAGGTTCACCAGCTGAGCAGGAGAGGACACTAGCAACTGATCCTCGACATGCTAGAAGGGTAGACGAAAAACTTTAAAAAGATTCCGGGGACGTGGGTGACCGAGAAAGGGGGTTGCCTTTTGGGGTACTATCTATGACAAGAGTGCCGTATCAAGGTAATAAGTACTGTAGGAGCAAGTGCTAGGTTTAATAGATAGAGAATAGTCTACTTGGAGTCAAGTAGAGTTGATCTTTTAGTTATAGGATACGCTGATTTGATCAGTAGTATAGTTCGAGGAAGGTAGTTTTAAGGGAAAATTTGAAGAGTGGACTTTAGGTAGCCGAATAGTTTAAACCTGCTTAACCGCACTGCCCTAGTGTGCAACAGTGGCAGCTCTGCTAAATCGCTCTAAATCGCTAACGCGTTTAGCGCTTTATACCAGGGGCTGGAAAAGCTAGAAACTGGCCCAAAACGACCAATAAACTACTAGTTACTGGCTGAAACCTCACAAAACTGGACAAAGGCAGCTCAATGCTTCCCACTCCCACTGGTAAGCAAGGTAGCCTTCCCCAAATAAGGCAAGGAAACAGTACACAGGAACTACAACCAAAGCCCAGGAATCAGCAACTCTGAAACTGGACTAAACTAGTAAAGCAGGAAAAACAAGAGATATTTTTTCTTTTTTTCTTTTTTTTCACAAAACAGGCAGAAACAGGTACAGCAAACACTTATAAATGCTATGAATCAGCTACTACAGCTTACACAGAAGAATTTGCTACAAATACAGTCAAATAGTAACAAACAAGGATTCCAAGTGCAATATTAAGTTAAATGCAGTAAAAACAGCTTCAATGTAACAGAAAGGCAGGCGAAATACAGTTGCTAGGTATTCAGATGTGGAAAGCAACAAAAAATATCTCGCCTTCTTTCTTGCGACCCTCCCTCCTTCCCCCTGGCCTGGACAGACCTTGTTATAAGAAACTGTTATGCTGAAGACCATTCAGACCTGGTCCTTCTTCCATCTGTAAGTTTTTTCTTTCTTCCTTTGGGAAGTATTTTATGCTTGGTGCTATTGCCCTTTGTCATCAAACGAGATCTGGGTACTTACCGCCTTGCATCATGGGATATGGGGCTGCCTCGAGCTGGTAAAAGTGACTCTCGAGCTTAGCAAGTGCCGAGTCGGAGTCGAGGGATCGGCTCCGAACCCATCAAGCAAGAAAGAAGGCGAGAGAAGACAACTAACATGGAACGTTATGGTAGGTACATAACTTCTTATTATCACACTTGCACAACCTACTGTTCCATGTAAACCTACATCCTGCTCGTATTAATGTCAGCAGATTCACCCGTACCCTGAATTTTTGGGGTCCCGCAAGGGACACCATTATCCATGTTTAAAGTGTAGACCTTGCAGAACTCTCCCACTGGTCCTTTCCTACCGGTGTTTTGGACAGCGGCAGTGTATTGATCTGTAGTGCCTGTCTGTATGTCTGTCCGGCCTAGCTGGGTGATATGGGGGGTACAACATTTATTTATTGGACCTCCCAGTCACATATGCCCGGGCTGTAAATATGTTACCCCTAATTGCTGTGAAGTAACCTATTTATGTACATGTGTATATCTATACTGACATATATATTTTGTTTTGTGTGTATGTGTATATATCACTACCTGTTGTTTGTGTATACCTGTATATACACTACCTGTTGTTTGTTGTTTTTTACAACTGCTGCTGCCGTTCTTGTGCCTGAGACTGTTCGTGTTTTGTTGCTCCTAGTTCAATTTGGTAATGCACAGTCTCTACCTGGTGAGGTGGTCTTCTTTCAAAAATTTTGTTTATCTTTTGGCTGCTTCTCCACACATGATGGCAAACCCAGAAGTCGAATTAGACTACAATCCGAGCCCGAGGGTGAGTCTTACTACCAACAAATGGACTAGCATTATGAACAACAATAGTAACCCTTTATTGAGTTTGGATTTGAAGAACCATGCATTCATTGCCAATAATATTGATATGAACAACTCAGAACAGTTTGTTCATCAATTGAAACAACTTGAAAATGATCTTTACAGACTGCAACGTCTTTTATGGCAGCGCAGACATTTAGAAGCATGTTTGCACTTTAAACTCATACCCAGGGCGATGCGGGTCCTCTGTATGCCCTCCTACGGTGAGCAGCATCCATTGCTACTTAAGTCATGGCAACAGATAAATCTGGATACCAGCTACAGATATATTCAGTTAATTATTGACTATTTTGCACCGATAGAGAAAGAACTGGTGTCAAAGGTAGATAAATTAAATTCTGATATACGTAACAATTTTAACCATGACTTTTGCCTAAAAAAAATGGATTACTTATATGCACAGGTTGACTCTTATGCCCTTAAATTACAATCCACTAAGCAAAAAAAGTTACGTGACTTTAAAGATTTTTCTGATGGTAATGTATTTGTTTGGGCGAGGAGAACGGAGAATGCTATCCCCACACACAATGTACCTGTGGATATTGCTACCATAGAAACCACGCTGATTGACGCTGATCCAGTGAGTCCCATACCTAGAAGTGCTGTTACGACAAATTCTGGACATACATCAGGAACTAGCTTCGTTACACCACCGGAGGTTCCGGTTCCGGTCTCCATAGAGGGAACCAACGAGGCATCCACACCACAACCTAACCAGGAGGCGGAGAATGTTACCACATTTAGAAGAGACCTAGGAGCGATAAGGAAACATACAGCTCTACCTTGTGCTTCTGATTTTTTACCTTTACCAATAAAGAAGCCAGCGATACCGAGGGACAGATCACAGAGCTGGGACAGAAGGAAACGGAAGCTCTCAGGAGAGAGCCATTATCCAAAGAAGGAGATTCAGGTGACGGAACATTTGTTTTCAATCTCTCAAGGTTGGTACTCACTTTGACTGATGCCAGTGTGTTAGATAAAGGTCTTTCCTGTATCCCTTGCCAAGGCAGCACATTAAATAATCTGCTAACAGACTTACGGTTTTGCCAGAAGTATAGCTCTCAAATTGTTATTTTATAGAGATGAGACAAGTTTCTCTGAAAATTTATGTACACAGAGTGCCTGTTTATTTAAACGTGAGTACTTTTCTCCTCCAATATCTGGGGTTGTTGAAACTTTTGTTAAGTTATGTGAGCGGATATGTACACTTATTTCCTGGATGGGTATAAGAAATGTTTATATTTCAATGTGTCTAAGCAGGAGAACTTGTCCCTGAAGAAATTAACACAAGATAGCTCTATTGCTATCAGACCCACAGACAAAGGGGAGGATTGTGTTACTTAATAGGGAAGATTATGATAGGTATATGCAGTCCATGCTTAGTGATCATTTAACATATAAAAGCATAGATGAAAAGATTTAGATAAAATACTTAGAGATATTAATGACACACTATATGATTTATTGATGTGTCGACAGATCAGCAAAGACATATATGAGTTTTTCATACTAGCCATCCTCAACTCAGTCATAAAAGGATTACCAAAATGCACAAGGATATATCCACCTCCCATACGTCCCATAGTCTCGGGAGATGGATGGAGACGGAAAATATTTCCATCTATTTAGAAAAATATCTGAGACCCCTTGTTAATAATATCCCGACTGTCTTAAAGGACACCTACCAACTTTGGAATTTTGGATAACCTGGAAGTTGAGTTATGCAGAGATAGGCATCTTTTAATAACCATGGATGTCCAGAACTTGTTCACTTGTATCCCAAACGACAAGGGCATTGATCTAATTAGAGATTTATTACAAGCCTCACCATCAATAGACTGCAATATGCAGTTATTGATTTGCCAGCTGCTAGATTTGGTCTTAAATAACAACGTTTTTTGTTTTAAAGAGCAGATGTTCTTGCAACTAGCAGGGGTTGCCATGGGCACCCCCCTCTTTGCGAACACATATGCCAATCTAGTGGTTCATCAGTGGGAAAAGGAATTTTTGTTCAGTCATGAATCTTTCAAAAAATGCTTGGTTTATAAGCGTTTTGTGGACAATGTCCTTGTGGTTTGGGATGGCAGTGAGCAAGATTTTCTTTTGTTTGTATCATACTTGGAAACTACTACTAGCTTTTTAAGGTTTACCATAGAAACTTCACATGACACCATAAGTTTCCTTGATGTAAATCTTAGTATTCAGAATAATAGGTTATTGTCTTCTCTGCACAGGAAGACTTGTTGAAGAATGCCATATTACGATATGACAGTATGCACCCTCGTCATATCTTTAAAGGAATAGTGAGATGTCAGTTTCAAAGGTTATTGAAATTATGCAAAGATCCCATGAATTTGAATATGGAAATAGAAAATGGAACTTATTTTCATAGAAAGGGGTTATGATGCTAAACTAATAAGGCGTATCAAATCTGAAGTATTGGGAGAGCCTAGAGATTCAGAAAATCAAATTATTACTAAAACAGGCTATGGAAATAGGGCTAATAGCACTTTTCTAGCAAAGCCATGTTTGTAACTACATACACAAATGACAGTCTAAATATTAAGAAAATCATTTCCAAACACTGGGGTATTCTAACCCTAGATGATAAAGTACTAAATATAGTAGGGGCTACACCCAGACTTGTATTCAGGAATAATAAGAATTTAAAAGACTGCTTTGTGTTGATCACAATACTAGAGTAAGAGATATTAGCATAATGGACAGGAGTATATCACAAGAAACTGGGACTTATCCATGCAGGAAATGCAATTATTGTGGTTATATATCAACATCACAAAATTTTATACATCCTAATTTAGATTTTTCCTTTACCCCAGGTTTACTGCCAATTGTAACACCTCAGGCCTCATTTATTTAGCAACATGCCATTCTTGCCCTGCTTTATGTGGGCATGACTAAAAGGAAACTTAAACATAGGATATACAACCATATATATGATATAAGGAATAATAATCAGGTAAATGCCCTAGCTAAACATATCTCTATTTATAAAGAACATGGTTTTGTATTCAGAGTACTTCAGATTATTCCCCAGAATCATCGAAGGGGAGATTATATGAATTATTTAGAGAGCGAAGAACTTGGATGGGTCTTTAAGTTAAGAGCCCACTACCCTCCAGGCCTTAATAATTATGTCTCTTTGCGATCTGTATTAAAATCTCGCAAATAATATCTTATGCATTATTGTGTTAGTCATATTATTTACTTCTATGAGTTTTAGGTTCAGCATTCTGTACATAAATATGTTTACATTATATGTCTTTATGCATATATATATGATACAGTGATTTTGCACTTGTACATTTTTGTATTTGTATTTTTATACATCTGTATTTAGGCATTGTTTATATTTATATATGTATATATACATATATTTTTATATAGGTTTTATGTCTTTGGATGATGTACTATTTTGCAATTTCATTTATAGTTTTTTATATATGAGTTAAATTTGATTTATATGAGGAGGCTTTATTAGTCATTAACACAAGATAGCTCTATTGCTATCAGACCCTCAGACAAAGGGGGAGGGATTGTGTTACTTAATAGGGAAGATTATGATAGGTATATGCAGTCCATGCTTAGTGATCATTCAAACATATTTGAACATCTTATCAGTGTTTGTTACTGATACAGGATGCCTTTGTCATATACTCTTTCATCAAGTTACTGTCACTTTATCTGGCAAGTTTTTTAGGCACAGGTAGTTCAAGGAGAACTCTAAGATGTGTTTCAATTAATCAATTGATGATCCACCCTACCTTTTGGCTATTCGCCATTGGAGAATTTGAATTAATTGAATAATTGGAATGTGTTTAAGTAAGATGGTTTGTTCCCTAGTCTTTGATCTGAAGAAGCGTGTGTCTGGCGCTCATCCACAGTTTTATTCTAATAAAAGATTTTGGTTTTTACAACTGCTGCTGCCGTTCTTGTGCCTGAGACTGTACGTGTTTTGTTGCTCCTATATCTGTAGTATATCCTTGTGTGTGTATGTATATATATATATATATATATATCCGTATGAATATATATGTGTATGTAAATTAATATATATATGTATATATGCGTTTTTTTCTATATATACATCTGTGTGTGTCCGTTAACCTATACATTTCCTGGACATGGACACTTACACATGCGTATTGGTTTTATCTCTGCTTCAACAGCATACTATTGCCTTAGTTATTCTGACACTGACACTTCACTCTGGTGAACTTGTGCTCAGTATATTGCAAGTTATGCAGCAGACAGATGTCGTACATTTTTCATGTCTGGGGTGCCGCTGCTAACTGGGATGTGATAGTGTCATTCGACTTATTACTTGTATGCGCAGCCTATTTTTCCTGCTACTGTGTTTGTTTCTGTGCACATTCATATTATTACTGTTGATAGGATGTGTGTTTGTGTTACTGTGACTGTACGTCAACAAATTGTTGTCTTCATGTAGTTGTGTCTTTCTGCTTTTCCCAGTTTGGGGTTGTCACAGCAGAACTCCGTTCCGCTCATGGGTGGCGTATAGGTTTTACATGCCAGGCTGCCAGACCTGATGCACAACGTCCGACAACGATACACCCATTCACGCATGTCTCCACGCAAACAACGCTCTATCTGGGAATTGCACCTATGTACTAGCCGACCTCCACGGGCCACTCCATTGCACCTGGCACAATATGCCCTATCACTCCTGTGTCCATACTCGCATATCCATAGTTTCTCCTGCACACCCGTGTTGAATTTCCACGCATAACAGCCATTATACACCTGATATCGCAGCCATGACACACCTTTACACATTGCCCTCTTATGATTGTTGGGGCCCTACACACATTTTGTACCGCCTCGTGTATTCACAGGCTCACCATTCATTCATATTTGCACATACGTGCCTTTCCTGGTGTTATGGATTACGAACGATTTGCAGGTTACAAGTGTAGGTGGTCACAACATGTACTACATTCCGTCTGTTTACAATGTTGACGTAGCACTTCAATGATGTTATGGCCACTGGTATAGCCCTGCCTCTGGTGTGAAGAGCGGTGCTCTACTCACACTTGTTAAGTACGGAAGAAGTAATTAAGGACCTGGGTACCCAAGTTGATAGCAATCTCTCATTTGAAAACCATCAGGAGAGG